>NW_007253923.1:5048-35782 GCF_000164805.1 Carlito syrichta
TCTCGAACCCACGGGCTCAGGCCATCCACTCACCTCAGCCTCCCAAAGTGCGGGATTACAAGCTGAGCCACTGAGCCCGGCTCTGTTTTTATTCTTTTGCATATCATATGACTATTCTATTTTTTCAGCATCATTTATTGAAAAGGATGTCCTTTCCCTAATATGTGTCCTTGGAGCCTTTATCAAAAGGCTTATTTACAGTTATCTGTAAATAAGTGAATTTATTTCTCGACTCTTCTGTTCTATTGGTCTATGTGTCTGTTTTTATAGCAACACCATGTTGTTTTAATTGTTATAGACTTCGAATACATTTTGAAATCAAGTAATGTGATGTCTTCAGCTTTGATGTTTTTGCACAGGGAATTTTCGGCTACACTGTTTCTTTTTTTGTAACTATACAAATTTTAGGACTTTTTTTCTGATTCTGTGAAAGATAATGTTGGTATTTTGAAAGGGATTGAATTGAACCTATAGATTGCTTTAGGCATTGTGGTCATTTTAATGATATTAATTCTTTTGATTCACAAACATGGGATATCTTTCCTTTTGTTTGTGTCCTCTTCAATTTTTTTTTTTTACCAGTGTTTAGTAGTTTTCCTGTACGGATCTTTCACCTCCTTGATTAAATTTATTTCTAGGTATTTTATGTATTCTAGATAGCTATTGTAAATAGGATTGATTTCTTTCTCAGCTGGCTCATTTTAGTGTATATAGTTACTACTGGCTTTGTGTATTGATTTTGTACTACACACCTTTGCTTAATTTGTTACTTTATCAAGTTTAGGAGCTTTTTGGTATAGTCTTTAGGTTTTTCTCAATATAAGATTATATCATCAGCAAAGATAGACAATTTACTTCTTGTTTTCTAATCTGGGTGCCTCTTCTTTCTTCTCTTGCTCGATCTCTCTGGCTAGGACTTCCAGTACCATGTTGAGTAGGAGTGGTGAAAGCAGGCATCCTTGTCTTGTTCTAGATTTTAGAGGAAAGACTTTCAAGCAATTCCTCATTCTGTATAATGTTAGCTGTGGGTTTTTCATATGAGGCCTTTATTATTTTGAGGTATGCTTCTTTTATTTTTATTTTGTTGAAAGTTTTTATTATGATAGGATCTTGAATTTTTTCAAATGCTTTTTCTGTGTCTATTTAGATGATTACATGGCTTTTATTCTTCATTCTGTTGATGTGATGTATCACATTTATTGATTTTTTTATGTTGAACCACTGTTTTATCCCTGGTATAAATCCAACTCAGTTATTTGGTATTATCTTGTTGCTATTAGATTCACTTTGCTGTATTTTTAAAAATATATTTTATTTTAAAGATGTGGGATGCAAGTCAGAGTTAAGTACATAAGTGGTCTACATACAGGTGAAGTTTGGGTCTCCCATTGGCCCTCACTTTGCCTGGTTTAGGATCAGGCACTCTTGGTGATGTTGTGTTCCTCCCCTCTCTTGGCAGTGTCTCACTGTTTGATAGAGCATGATAGACTCTAAATCCATCCAGGTTACTGTGATGTCCATAATTTTGTCCTTCTTTATGGCTGCGTAATATTCCATCTTGTATATATATCACATTTTTAAAAACCAGTCCACTTTTGATGGGCAACATGGTTGGTGCTGTGTTTTTAGTTTGCTAATATTTCATAGAAGATTTTCATATTTATGTTTATTAGGGATATTGGCCAATAGTTTTCATTTTTAATGTTGTATTCTTCTCTGGTTTTGGCACGAGGTAATGCTGGCCTTGCAGAATGAATTAGTGAGAGTTCTCTTCTCTTCAGTTTTTTAGAATAGTTTCAGGAGGATTTGTACTTGTTCCTCTTTATAGGTTTGGTAGAATTTGGCTGTAAATCTATTCAGTCCTGTAGTTTTCTGTCTTGGGGGACTTTTGATTACCGATTCAATCTTACTACTTATAATTGGTCTCTTCAAGTTTTTTATTTATTTCTAGTTCAATCTTTGAAGATTGTATATTTCTAGGAATTTATTCATTTCCTTTAGGTTTTTCAAGTTGTTAGTATATAGTTGTTCATAACAGTTCCTTCCTTCCTTTCTTCCTTCCTTCCTTCCTTCCTTCCTTCGTTCCTTCCTCCTTCTTTTTTGTCAGAGTCTCACTTTGTCACCTAGGCTGGAGTGCAGTGACATGCTAGCAGCCACTGCAGCCTCAACCTGCTGGACTCCAATGATCCTTCCCTCTCAGCCTTCCACAAAGTTGGTACTACAGGTGTGTGCCACCATGTCTGGCTAATTTTTTTTTATTTATTGTAGAAACAAGGTCTCACTATGTTGTGTTTCTTTTTTCATTTGTTTCAAACTTTTTTTTAATTTCCAGCTTAATTTGTTCATTGACTTAATTGTCAATCAGGAGCATATTGTTTAATTTCCATGTATTTGTATAGTTTTTAAATTTCCTTTTGTTATTGATTTCTAATTTTATTCAATTGTGGTCTGAGAAGATAGCTAATGTGATTTTGACTTTTAAAAATGTATCAAAAAATGTATTGAGACTTGTTTTGTGGTATAATATATGGTCTAGCCTGGACAAAATTCCATAAATGAGAATACATATTCTCGAGTTGTTGGATAAAATATTCTGTAAATGTCTATTAGGTCCATTTGTTTAAAGTCCAGTTTAGACCCACAATTTTCTTTGATGATTGTTTGTCTAGATGAACTGTCTAGTGCTGACGGTGCATGTTAAAATCCCCAACTATTATTGTATTGGAGCTAATTTGTCTCTTTAGATTTATAAATATTTGCTTTATGAATTTAAGTGCTCCAGTGTCGGGTACCTGTATATTCAGAATTATTTCCTCTTGCTGGATTGATCTTTTTATCATTATACAGTGACTTTCTTTGTCTTTTTTTTTGAGTCAGAGTCTCACTCTGTCACCCAGGCTGAAGTGCAGTGGGCATTCTCATGGTCACCCCCATGTTAACCTTCTGGGCTCAGGTGATCCTCCTGCCTCAGCTTCCAAGTAGCTGGAACTACAGGTACCTGCCACCACATCCAACTAATTTTTTGATTTGTTGTAGACACAAGGTCTCACCAAGTTGCTGAGGCTGATCTTGAACCTGTGGACTCAGGCAGTTCTCTTACCTCAGTCTTCCAAAGTGCAAGGATTATAGGAGTGTGCCACTGCACCTGGGTGTCTTTTTTTTTTAGCTGTGTTTTACTTGAAGTCTGTTTTATCTGATAAAAGTATAGCTACTGTTGCTTGCTTTTTATTTACATTTGTGTGGAATATCCTTTTTCTTTTGTTTCTTTGATTCTCTAAGTATCTTTGAAGGTAAAGTGCATTTCTTGTAGGCATTATATAGTTGAATCATATTTCTTGATCCATTTATCCAATCTACATTTTGCAAGTGAGAATTCAGTACACTTACATTCTGAGTTATTCTTAAGTGAGGTTTTGTTCCTGTCATATTGTTAATTATTTTCTGATTGTTTTGTATATTCTTTGTTTATTTCTTCTTTCAATCTTTGTTTGTCATTGTGGTTGGTTGTTTTCTACAGTGGTACCATTTGAGTCTTTTTCTGTTCCTAAGTTGTGTGTTTGATTTACTAGTGAGATTTATACTTTCTTGTGTTTCCATGATGATTCTTTTGCTTCCAGGTTTAGGACTCCCTTGAGTATTTCTTAAAGGGTTGGTCTAGTGGTGACAGTTGTCTGGAAAATAGTTTATTTTTCCTTCATTTATGAAGGATAATTTTGCTGGATATAGTAACTTTGGGTGGCAGTTTTTTTTTCCCTATTAGCACTTTGAATATCCAAATCAATCTCTCCTGGCCTGCAGGGTTTGTACTGGGAGATTTTCTGTTAGTTGATGAAAATTCCTTTTTTAGGTAACTAAACATTTTTTCTTCCTGTTTTAGAGTCCTTTTGTTTTCCTTTGGCTTTAAGCAATTTGACTATAATGTGCCATGGAGAAAAATTTTTGCATTTTATCTGTTTGAAAATCTTTAAGCCTCCTGTATCTGGATATCTAAGTCTCTTGCTAGACTTCATCTATTATTTTATTCAGTAGATTTAAAAAAACTCTTTTCTTTTCTCATTGCTGTCAGGGATGCCAATTATTAAAATATTCGGTTACTTTATGTTGTCTGAAATGTGACAAACACATTGCTCATTCTTTTTAAATTTTTCTTTACTTTTATCAGACTGAATTATTTCAAAAGACCTGCAACCAAGTTCTAAAATTTTTTTCTCCTGCTTGATCTAGTCTATTTTGGAAGCTTTTGGATATATTTTTTATTTCATTCAATAAATTATTCATTTTCAAAATTTCTGTTTAGTCCATTTAAAAAAATCTGTCTTTTTGGTAAATTTTCTATTCATATCCTGAAATGTTTTTCTGATTTCTCTGTATTTTTTTTTAGAATGTTTTGTATTTCACTGAGCTTTTTTAAAATCAGCCCTTTGAATGCTTAATATGGGATTTTGTGAGTTTTTTTTTAAATTGAATTCTGTTGCTGAAGAATTATTGTGTTCCTTTGGAGGTGTCATATTTCTTTGCTTTTTCATGTTTCCTGTGTTCATATGTTGGTATCTGTACACCTGGTGAAACTTCTTATAATTCTTTGAATTTTTTTCATAGGAGAGAATTTTTTCCTGAAGATGGATATATGTTGTTGGTTGGGTAGGACACTTTGGTTTTGATTTTGGGTGTATGCAGTAGTTTAGTCTCTGTATTATTTCTTTGGTTGCAACCAGCTTCAGTCGTGTCTATGATTTCCTTGATGACTCATAGTGCAATTATTAATGGAAACTGTGGTTAAGTTTTGCTGGGGCCACTCTTAGTGGGTGCAGCATAAACAGGTAGCTATGGGGGGAACAGCAACTTAAACATTTTTTTTTGGAGAAATTTAACAAAGGTATTGAAATTATTTAAAATATTAAATTGAAATATTGGACAGCAGAATGTATGAAGGGAGGAAAGAATCAGTAAGCTAGAATGCATGATATTTAAAAATACAAAGTCAGAGGAGAAAAAAGAATAAAAAGAAATGAAGATCACCTACAAAATAACCCCAAAATACCAAATTGAAGAATTATTGGTGTTCAAGCAGGAGTTGAGCAAAAGGAAGGGATAGAAAGGTTATTCAAATAAATAATAGCATAAAACTTTTCAAAACGTGAGAAGTATTTAATATCTAACCATAAGAAGGTCAAAACAGATTTGACTCAAATAAGAGGCATATAATACTCAAACTCTCAAAGGTCAAAAGTCAAGAGAGGATCTTAAAAGTAGCAATAGAAAAGAAGCAAATAACACATAAAAGAGTGCCAATTCATCCATCAACAGACTTCTCAGTGGAAACCATACAAGTCAGGAAGGGCTGGAATAACATTTTCAAAAGACGGAAAGAAAGAATCTGCTGTGCAAGAATCCTGTATTCAACAAAGTTATCCTTCAAATATGGAGAGATAAAGTCTTTTCCACAAAAAAATCTGAGAAAACTTACCACCACCAAATCTGTCTTATAACAAACACTGAAAGCATTTTTTTTTTATCTGAAAAAAAAACCACTAATGTGCAAAAAAATTTGTTTTTGTAGGTATAAAACTCATTGGTATAACTGAGTATATGAACGAACCCAGAATACTCTAATATTGTAATTGTGGTGTATACTCTAATACTCTAATGTTGTAATTGTGGTGTATAATTCACTCATAGCTCTAGTATGAAGCCAAAAGAAAAAATCATAAAACTAATGATAACAGTCTGTTAATAAATAAGCAATATAAAATACTGAGATAACAAAAAATAAAAATGTGAGAAAACAAAGTTAAAGTGTAGAGTTAAAAGTTGTTTTTCTTTGTAATCGGAGGTAATTTGTCATCTATTTAAAAATAACTTGCTTCATATCTTAGATTTTTTTTTTTTGTAAACCTCATGGTAACCACAGTGCAAAAACCTATAATAGATCTACTAAGAAGCAACAAATTAAATCATACTATCAGAAGAAATCACTTAGATACAAAGAATAATAGTAAGATAGAAAAAAGAAAGAAGGGATTTACAAAACAACCAGAAAACAAACAAGAAAATTGGCAGTAGAAGTTCTTTTAAATAATAACATTAAATGTGAATTGACTCAATTCTTCAATGATAAGGAGTAGAGTGGCTGCATACATAAATAAAAAAGACTCAACTATATACTACCTAAAAAGATATTCATTTCACATAAACTGAACTTGAAGGGGTTAAAAAATTCCATGCAACTATCAACCACAAAAGTGCAGGACTAGCTATACACATATCAGATAAAATAGACTACAAATCTAAGGTTGTAAAAAGAGAGAGAAAGGAAGTTACTATATAATGATAAAGATTTCAATTCAATAAGAGAATTAAACAGTTTTAAAATCTATGCACTCAACACTGAAGCTTCCAAGTATGTAAAACAAACATTAATCGATCCAAAGAAAGAGATAGACTGCAGTCTAATAATAGTAAGAACATTAAGACCCTACTCTCAGAAATGGACAAGTCATTCAGACAGAAAATAAAAAAAAAAACACAAAACACAACAGTGGAGTTAATCTACCCACTAGACCAAATATGCCTAATGAATATTTACAGAACATTTTACCCAACTGTGTACATTTCTTTTATCAGCTGATGGGACATTCTTCAGAGTAAATAATATCTTAGGAAACAAAATAAGTGTCCATAAATTCAAAAAATTAGAAATCACATCAAGTGTATTTTCTGACTACCACAGAATAAAACTAGTAATCAACAAGAGGAAACTTGGACAATACACATGGAAATTAACAACATACTCCTAAATGGTCAATGGATCAATATATTAGAAAGGGAATTTAAAAATCTCTTGAAGCAAATAAAAATATAATATAACAAAGTCTATGGGATACAGCAAAAGCACTACTAAAAAGGCAGTTTATAGAAATTAAAATGTCAAAAAAGTAGAAAGACTTAAATAATCTAGCAATATACCTCAAAGAACTAAAAAAGCAAGAATAAACAAACTCAAAATTAGTAGAAGGAAGGAAATATCAAAGATCAGAGCAGAAATTAATGAAATTGAGTCTAAACAAATCAGAAGATCAAGGAAACAAAAAGTTGGATTTTGAAAAGTTAAAGAAAACTGACAATCTTTTAGTTAAACTAACTAAGGACAAAAGAGAGAAGACCCAAATAAACAAAATCAAAAATGAAAAACAGTCATAACAACTGAGACCACAGAAATACAAAGAACTATTAGACTACTATGAATGAATTGGAAAACATAAAAAAATGAATGATGCTTTGAGCACATACAATCTGCCAAGATTGAACTATGAAGAAACAGAAAATCTCAACAAAACAATAATGAGTAACAAGATTAAAGCTGTAACAGAAAGTCTCCCATCAAAAAAACTGCTCAGGACCTGATGAATTCACTGCTGAATTCTACCAAGCCTTTAAAGAAGTATTACTACTAATTCTACTCAAACTCTTCCCAAAAATTAAAGAGAAGGAAGTACCTTCAAACTCATTCTACAAAGGCAGTATTACCTTGATACTAAATCCAGGCACGGACACAACAACAACAAAAATGGAAGGCCAATATCTTTGATGAACTCAGATGCAAACATTTTCAACAAAATGCTAGCAGATTGAATTCACCAACATATTAAAAAGATAACTCACTGTGATCAAATAGGATTCACCCAAGGATTCAAGAATGGTTCAACATATGCAAATCAATGAATGTAATACATAACATTAACAGAACCAAGAACAAAAATCATATAATTTGAATAGATGATGAAAAAGTATTCATTAAATTCAACATCCCTTTATGATAAAAACTCTCAACAAACTGGGCATAGAAGAAACATATCTCAAAATAATAAAGGTCAGCTATGTCAAGCCTACAGTTAGCAAAGTACTTAATGTGAATAAAATGGAAAGCCTTTTCTTTAAGATCTGGTGCAAGACAAGGATGCTCACTTCCACCACTGCTATTCAATATAATATTCAAAGTCCTAGCCAGAGTAATCAGTTAAAAGAAAGAAATTAAAGACATCCAATTTGGAAAGGAAGAAGTCAAATTAGCCTTGTATGTAGATTACATGATCTTATGTGGAGGGGGTGGGCCCCCCAAAAACAGAATTATCTTTTGGAGAGCAGGTCTCATATTATAGGCTTCCCAGTCTAAGTAAGTATTCCAGGAACCTGTCTGCATCAGTGTACCAGCTAGTGTTGTGAGAGACTGTGTTGGGCTTCAGTGAATCTTTTTTAAAAGATCCTTTCAATGCATTTGCCCATTTCGTGATGGATGATTTATGAGCACACCTGTCCACACTGTGCCGTGTTTTCAGTTTTTGATTAAAAAAATGGCCTGTTGACCCTAGTGCCCCACCGTCCCTATTCACCGGATCTCACTATGAGTGATTTTTTTTTTTTTTTTTGCTTCCCTTGATGAAAACCGTTATCAAAGGGAAACGTTTTGCTGATGTGGAAGAGGTGAAACAAAAAAAAAAGTAGAAGCATTAAAAGGCATCAATATTGACAAGTTCAAAAACTGTTTTGAGTGGTGGAAAAAGTGTCTCGACTGGTGTATTGCATCAAATGGAGAGTACTTTGAGGGAACTGAAGTTTAAACACGTAAATATACACAATTGTTAATACACAAATTCCATTTTTGGGTCTCCCCTTGTACTTAGAAAGACTAAAGACTCCCTCGCAAAAATCTTGGAACTGTTAAATTTAATAAAGTTGTAGGATATAAAGAGAACATACACAAATAAGTAGCATTTATATACACCAACAACAAACAATGTGAAAAAAAAATCAAGAAAGCAATCCCAGTTACAATAGCTACATAGAATGTAAAATACTTAGAAATCGATTTAACCAAAGAAGTGAAATATCTTTACAAGAAAAACTATAAAACACTGACAAAAGAAATGGAAGAGGACACCAAAAAAGTGGAAAAATATTCCATGTTCAAGCATTGGAAAAATAAATATTGTTAAAAATTCCATACTACCCAAAACAATTTATATATCCAGTGCAATCTTTATAAAAAATACTAATGCCATTCTTCACAGATAGAGAAAAAATATCCTAAAATTTGTATGGAACCACAAAAGATCCTGAATAGTCAAAGGAATTTTGAGCAAAAAGAACAGAGCTGGAGGTATGATACTACATAACTTCAAAATATACTACAAAGCTATAGTAATCAAATAAACATGGTGCTGGCATAAAAACAGACACATAGATCAGTGGAACAGAATAGAGAACCTAGATATAAGTCCATGTATTTACAGCTAACTCATTTTCAACAAAGTTGCCAAGACTATACAATGGGGAAAAAAAGACTCTTCAATAAATTATGCCCGAGAAAATAGTATAATTATATGCAGAAGAATAAAACTATCTCTGATAATATTCAGAAATCAAATGAAATGGATTGAAAACTTAAATCTAAAAACCGAAACTAAGAGAAAAAAATATGGGAAAATGCTCCAGGACATTGATCTGGGCAAAGGTTTTTTTGTAAGACCACAAAAGCAAAAATGGACAAATGAAATCACATCAAGCTAAAAAGTTTCTACACAGTAAAAAAAAAAAAAAAAAAAAAAAAAAAAAAAAAGACAAACAGAAAGGGAGAAAACATTTGCAAACTATTCACCTGACATCTGACAAGGCATTAAAAACCAAAATATTTAAGAAACTCAAACAATTCAATAGCAAGAACACAAATCATCTGATTTTAAAAATGGGTAAAAGACCTGAATAGAAATTTCTCAAGAGAAGACGTACAAATGGCCAACAGGTATATTAAAAATGCTCAACAGCATTAATCATCAAAGAAAAGCGAATCAAAACTATGAGATATCTCACCCCAGTTAAAAAGACTTTTATCAAAAAGATGGGGAATAAAAAAATTGGTAAAAATGGTGGAAATGTAAATCAGTACAGCCACTTTGAAATAGTATCAATGTTCTTAACAAAACTAAAAATAGAACTACCTTATGATCCTGAAATTCCACTACTGGGTATATATCCAAAAGAAAGGACATCAGTATATCAAATAGATATCTGTGCTCCTGTGTTTATTGCAGCACCACTTAAAATAGCCATGATATGGAATCAACCTAAATGTTCTATGAATGATTAAACAGATGAAGAAAATGTACATATACACAATAGGATGTTCTTTAGCTACAAAAATAGTGAAATCATGTCATTTGAAACCATATGATGAGACCAGAGACCACTATATTAAGTGAAATGAGTCAAGCACAGAAAGACTAATATCCCATGATCTCATTAATATGTTAAGGCTACAAAAGTGGATTGTACGAAGATGCATAGTAGATTGATGATTACCAGAGAATGAAAAGGGTAATGGCAAGGGGAGGGAGGAATGAAGCAAAGTTCATTAATATGTACAAATACACAGAAGAAAAAAGACCTAGTGTTAGGTAAATCAATAGGGTGACTTATTGTTTACAATAATCTATTTGACATTTCAAAATAGCTAGAAGGGAATAATTTGAATGATTTTCACAAAGAAAAGACAAATATTTAAGTTGATGAATATGCCAACTAATCTGATTTGTTTTTATACCTTATGTGAATGTATTAAGTTATCACAAGTACTCCTAAAATATGTACATTTATTATGTATTCATAACAATTCATATCATTTGTTGAGGTATCTTTCTTAACCTCTTTGTTCTGAGAGTCATTGTTATTTTCTTGGTTACAAATGCCTGTTGGAAATGCCACTGTAGTCATTCATGACTAATCATTCATAATGGCAGATGCCAAGCTTTGTACATGTTTAAATTTATATATTTTCATATGCATTTCTATGTTAATATACAGATTTTAATTTTCGCTAATAAGTGAAATCACTGAAGTTATTCTATCTGTTCCCTTGTTTACCTTTTAACTGTACATTTCCTATACAAAAATATAAGCTTTATTAGCATAGGGATTATATTATTGCCTTGTTTACCTTTTATTGCTGATATTTAGGATAATATTTTGTGCGTTACAAGTGTTTGGATGAATGAGTAAATAATATATCTAAATGTACTGAATAATCATTCTTCTATTTATTTGGCATTTGGGAACTTGGTTTTAGTTTTCCTTTAGCATTTATACCTTTTTTTTTTTTTTTTTTGAGTTGGGAGTCTCACTCTGTCATCCAGGCCGCAGTGCAGTGGCACACTCACTAGCCACCTCAGTGTCGACCTGCTGGGCTCCAGCGATCTTTTCTCCTCAGCCTTCCAAGTAACCGGAGCTACAGGCACGCTCTACCACGCCCAGCTAGTTTTTGATTTATTGTAGAGAGAGATCTTGCCAAGTTGCCTGGGCTGGTCTCGAACCCACTCAGACAATCCACTTTTCTCGGCCTCCCAAAGTGCTGGGATTACAGGCTGAGCCACCAAACCCGGCCATATTTATACCTTTTAACAATTTTATTTATGAGAGAAGATAAGAATAAGCCCAATGAACTCAGAAATTTGCACATAGAAATTATGGTTTAGCTGTCTAATTCTTACTGGTTATCTGCCAAAACCACTTAGAGAAGGTGAAGTGGGTGTGACGCACCAATTTTCTATGCCCACATGTGTAATTGTTTCTTCAATATAAGTATATGAAGAAAGACAAAGTTTTATTGCAAATCATATATGGTATTAGTAACCATCTAGGTGGATATAATTCTCTAAAAATAAAAAATATTTGCTATTTATAGGAGAATATAAACAGTAAACATTAAGTACAGTTTTCTTATTACAAAAACATATTCAGGCGAGGATGTTTCAAATTATCTAAAAACTCTATAGCTTAATGGTTGGAATTTTACAGACAATTATGTCATTTCATATTTATTTAAGATTGTCTAGCAAGGTCAATTACCTAGATTGCCTGCTCCTTTCTTTCCATTTAATTAGTCTGAGATGATCTAAAATTCATTTAGGGACTTTGGGACATCTTTACTTGGTGGGGAATCTTAATGTATGACTCTTAAGTGCATTAAATGGTCATTAGGGACCAAATGGTTAAAACTGCTTATCAATATTGTGGGTTCTCTCTGAGATTAAAACTCATTCCCAGAAGAGTTTATGCTCTGATATGAAGTAAACTGAAAACACGAATCCATAACATTTAGAGGCATGGTGATGGTAAAATCAGATTTGAATCTTCTAATGTTAAGATGTCTTAAGAGATGACATAGAAAATGAAAAAGTTATCTGATGTCTTAGTGACTAATAACAATTAAGACTGACTCTTATGCCAACAATTCTAACTTAATGTATAAAAAGTGAATATAGATCAGTGGAAGCATATATCTTAAAATAGTACATTTCAAAACTGAAGAAATTGAAAGAAATTGAAAGTATAAAAGCTATAAAACAGTTACTGTATCTTTTACCACTTGTTTTCTCAGAAACACCTATTCATTCTCAGATCAAAGGGCAATTTCAGAGATAAAATAAGGATTTGAAGCAGGTATGATAAGAGATGAACCTTTTTAAAATCAATGAAATTTTAATTTTTAGAATGAACTATGACTCCATTTAAAAGATAAATTATTCACAATGTTCTCAGGTCATGCATTCTGATTTAAAATCCAAATGAGCATTATTGAATCTTAATACAATTTCAAACTCTGTCAGATGAATCTTTAATAATTTATTTTTTGCCTTAAGAAAAGGGAAGGTAATGTCTCTATCTATTGATCTGTCATCTATCTCTTCTATCTATCCACTTTCCAACTACTTTTTATCTGCATTTAAATATTAAACTCGTAGCTCATTGATATGTAGAAGATTTCTAGTAAAATAAGCCCCATGTTAAAAATTTTGGATTTGTTGCTTGTGTGACTATGTCCAAATATTCTTTTCCCAAGACACTCAATATCTGTTCTCTAGGTGATTTTGATTCTGTAATACATAAAATGAGCTTTATGCATAATCATCAATTGAATAGGTATGACATTTCATGTATATAATTTAAAATGCTGGTGATAAATTGGAATCGAGTTTTATATCCTTCTTTAAAATCAGATATTTAAAAAATTTTACTTAGATTATTTGAAAGCCCAGGATTTTGAAATTATAATTGTTTTTCTAATGGTGATGTTTTCATGGTATTTAGCTACAATTAAAAATGGGTTTTATAAGGAACTAGAAGGATTAACTTGTTCTCTAAACTTTATGAAGCTAAGTGATCTCACCTTTCTCTTTCACCCAGACTGTTTATCATCCCTTCAGGGCTCTTTTACTCTGAGCCCTAATGCCAATTCTCTACTGTTCCCACTGGTTGGCAGCTTTCCTTTTTTTTTTTTTTTTTAAATAAAGATGTGGGGTACAATTCAGGGTTAGGTATACAAATGCTCGTTATGAATTGCATGAGCCCGCGGGTTTGAGACCCGCCTGGGCAACTTGGCGAGACCTCATCTCTACAATAAAATCACAAAATTTAGCCGGGCGCGGTAGCGTGCGCCTGTAGTTCCAGCTACTTGGAAGGCTGAGGCGGAAGGATCGCCGGAGCCCAGCAGGTCGAGGCTGCGGTGGCCGGGAGCGGCCATTGCACTCCAGTTTGGGCGACAGAGTGAGACTCCAACTCAACACAACACAACACAACACAACACAACACAACACAACACAACACACAAATGCTCGTTATGCAGGAACCCTTGTTGACGAGGTGTGTCCCCCTCCTCCAGATTCCCGCTACTGCCAATCCTGCCCCCGCTCTCCCCTGGCAGTTTCCCACTACTGCCAATCCTTTTCTTGTAGTATTATGGTAACTGTCCAAGGTCTGCTTATAAGTGAGAACAGTGGTGCTCAGTTCTTTGTTTCTGTGATAGGCCACTCAGTATTATAGATTCTAAGACCATTCAGGTTTGCAGTTTTCCATTTAAAGCTTTAACTCAAGCCTAGACTGAAACACTTTCCCTAGCTTCCCTTGTAGCTCACATGAGGCAGACGAGAATTTGTTATGAAGTTTTAGGGAATAAAAGAAAAAGATAGGGAAAGCTTAAAATAATCAAGCTTGCACAATCAACTTTCTGAGTCTACCATACTTAACTCCACCCAAGGCTCATAGACTCTCTTTCATTCCGTAATTTAGCTCTCAAGGTAACAGTCCTTTCGCTCCTAAAGGTACTATCACAAAAGAATAACCTGCTTGTCATCTTGTACTTGTGTTACCAAGATGCAAGATAGTTCTAAGCTTTTCTCATGGTTCCTTTTGTTGTTTGTAATGATGTGTTACTTCCAGGGCCCTGTATTTTACTGACAGAATAAAATAACCTCAGTCTTAGTGAAATTCTGTCTTCTCCATACTGAGAATGTCTAGGTTCCCTTGAGGTATAAGAAAGTGTCACTTTGAAATTAGCCTACTATTCACACAGCATCAACTAACATGGTTTCATGAACAGAAGTATTCGATTTCAGAACTATGGAGCATAATTTTTGTAATGTATGTGTTTATAGGGAAGTGATGGGGGAAGCATGATAAGAGCTATTCTCTATTACTTTTATTTTCTTATGCATATTCTGTTTTTGAGTTTTGTACTTTATTCTATAGAGAAAACAAGCATAGCACTTATTTATTGGTATATAATGTACAAATACATTAAAGCTTTGAGCTTTAAAAATTATTTTTTTATTTTAAAGATGTGGGGTACAATTCAGGATTAGACATACAAGTGGTCATCCTACAGATAAAGTTTGGGCCTCCCTTTGGTCCCCACTTTGCCTGGTTTGAGATCAGGTACCCTTACTGATGTTGTGTTCCCCTTGCCACACACACATCAACAGTATCCCGCTACTGCCAATCCCTTTCTTATAGTATTATGGTATATCTGCTTATGAGTGAGAACATGTGTTACTTTGTTCTTTGTTTCTGTGATAGAGCACTAAGTATGATAGATTCTAAATTCATCCAAGTTGCTGTGAAAGTCCATATGTTTGCCCTTCTTTATGGCTGTGTAGTGCTTTGAACTTTTTAAAGTATAGCCACATTTTCTATTTAAGTATTGAGTTGATATAGCATGTTTACCAACTCTTAATAATAGTCATTAAAACATAAAAAATTATTTTCCTACCTTGGGATAGATATGAATAGGTAAGTGTGCAGAATGTACAAAACATTGTTAGCTAAATTTTTAACATCAATTTGAGGAGTGATTAAACTCATTTTGAACATAAAGTGGAGACCCGAGGAAAGGAATACTTTCAGAAAGGTTTTATTTTAAAAAATAATATAATTGAGCTGACTCAAATAAAAAAAACTAAAGTAAACTGCACATTTTTTTAATCGCCTACTGTTTGGAATCATTCATCCTTGGTTTCTTCTGTTTGTTTGGCTGTTGAAGATAAACATTGTCTCTTTTTTCATTTTCTTTAAAGTAATAGTTTCTTAATTGGTTTAAATAAATGAGGCCTGTGTCACTAGGTCCAAAATTCAAAAATATAGTTCAAACTCATTAATTTAGATCCAATTTATTCAGAATTTGTGATAATGCGGTTTAAGTCTGGCTTGAGTTTACTTTGCACAGTCTTTGAGATAGTAGTTGCTGAGTAAACTATTAGCCTTAATGGCATAGCAAGGAGAATCATATTTTCAGATTAAGACGTAGAAGTGAAGAAATTGACTCGTCACACATTAATTAATGGTGGAGCTGGGACGATAGCCCAGGACTCTCGACTCCTATCCAGAGGCGACTTATGAGAAGAAACCTTTTTGAATTGTTAAGACAATTTAGAAATTCCACTTGTATATAGAACTTGGTGAAAGCTTACACATTTTCTAATTCACATATACTTTGCTATGTATGCATGCTCTCCATTCCTATATAACAAGAGGGGAGTATTTCACTGAATTTAGAGGAACAAATTTCTAACCAAATGAAGTTTGGAAAAAATTGAGAGAATGAGAAGACCTTTAGAGAACTGTAGTATCATTGTTAAGCAACTCAAAATTAAATTTAGTCGTAGGGTAAACTGATATGAAGAATGTGGCTAATGCTGTCTGGGGAAATGGAAAATAAGGAAAGGGTTTATTAAAAAAAGATAAATAAGGGGTTATGGAAGTGTTCACCCACTTGGACATAAACTGGCCCACAGGATGTGAAAAGAAATCATTTTAAGTCCAAGTTTGTGTACATGGTGGAGAATTGGTTGGTTACCCAATATGGACTTTAAAGGAAAAAACAAGAAAGGAAAGATTTATGTCTGTCTTTTGAGTAACGCAGAGGAAATGATCAGTGATGTAGACATAAGGGACTGCTTAGTGCAGTGATAGTCATCATAATTCAGTTAGATTGTAATTAGGAATCAAGTGAGACCCAGAAAAGTATAAGTTAGAATGATGATTACCCAATTAAAGCAGGGAAAAAGCTAAAAGAAAGGCAGCATTTAGATATAAAGTTGAGGGAAAAGGCTCAGGAGGACAAAATTGAAAGTATAAGAAGAAATGACCACCAAAAATATGCAGCAGGTTTTTTTTTTCCGAATGTTAAAGTGGTTATATCACATATTATTGTCGAGGGAAAGAAAAATATGATGTGTGAATAATAAAACATAAAATGATATGAAGACCAGGAAAGATTACAGACTAAAGCTAAAACTGTAACATGCTAATAAAAACTATGCTGACAAAACAAACATTATTACACAAGAGGCTAACATAAATAAACACATACATATTTCAAGGTTCTAACATATAAAATGTCAGGGATAGCTTCAACTTGCCCTAGAAAAAATGTAATGGGTGAAAGAGATGGATATATTGTTAAAATAGGAAAAGAATTTTAAATTTGAGTTGACAGCAAGTATGGCCTAACCTAGCTGCTTATTTTTGAGGATATGGACATTTATTTGACCCAAGTATAAGATAAAGACCATAATTTATTTGAACTTTAAGAAAATTCTGTGTAGGACATCACATAAAGATGGAACTGTTACTGAGCTTGACTTTGCAGCCATGTCCCAAGAAGACAGTGCTTTCCTTTGACAAAACTATTGTAGTGGAGCATGTACTAGCCTTGGAGTCAGTAGGCATGAGTCTGGTCTAGGTGTGTCACTTAGTAGCTGGATGAATTCAGGCAAATCATGTTAATTAAGGGGTTCAGTTGCTTATCATTTTTAAAGTTCCTTTTAAGCTGAGATGTATGGAAAAAAACATATAAAAATAAAATCCAAATTGACCTTTCTCCTGTTCCCAGGTTTTTACAATAGAATCAGGGCTTAGGAAAGGGAGGTTTCCTAATTTATTTTCTTTTTTTCATGACTTCTGATCCTACTAATGATTCTAAGACTAAATGCCAGGTGGGATAGTTCACAACAATTTAAAGTAATCCAGAATAGGAATATTTTGTGAGATTTGGAAAGTCTTGCCATTCTGTTGAATCTGTGCTTAAGAGATGGAATTGAGAAGCATAGTTCCAATGCAATTTATTAGTACCCAGTAATTATATTCACTCATTCATTCACCAGGGATCTTTGAGAGCCTAACATATGCTAGGTATCACTAGGGTATGTAAATGAATACCAAGTAATAAGGTATCATTCCGGTTTTAAAGGCCTCACTACAATGAATTTAATTTCATGTTTTGCTTTGGTGGAAATGAATTTGGTGTTGTTGAATAACTACTTGAATACTTCTATGAAGGAATTTAAAAATTAGTTACTTGACATCACTGTACTTTTTAAAGATCTTATTTCAATGGTGTTGGGGTACAAGTGGTTTTTGGTTACATACATGAATTGTATAGTGGTGAATCCTGGACTTTTAGTGTACTCATCACCTGAATGTTATGTGATAGACCCCATAGGTAATTTTTCATCCCTCACCTCCTTACCACCTCCTACCCTTCTGAGTCCCCACTGTTCATTTTACCACTCTGTCCTATGTACCTGTAACTTAGCTTCCATTTATAAATGAGTACATGTGGTGTTTGATTTTCCATTCCTGAGTTACTTCACCTAAGAGAATGGCCTCCAATTACATTGAAGTTGCTGCAGCAGACATTCTTTTCTTAATAGCTGAGTAGTATTCTATGATATATATATATATATTTAATTACATTTTCTTTATTCATTCATAGTTTGCTAGGAACTTAGGTTGATTTCATATCTTTGAAATTGTGAATTGAGCTTCGTAAACATACAAATGCAGGTGTCTTTGTTGTATAATGACTTCTTTTCCTCTGAGTAGATGCCTAGTAGTGGGATTGTGGGATAGGATGGTAGATCTACTTTCAGCTCTTTGAGAAATCTCCATATTGTTTTCTATAGAGGTTGTACCAGTTTACATTCTCACCAATAGTATATAAATGTTCCCTTTTCATCACATCTGTACTAATATCTATTGTTTTTTGAGTTTTTACTAATGGACATTTTGACTGGGGTAAGATGATATCTCATTGTGGCTAAATTTGCATTTTCCTAATAACTAGTGAAGTTGAGTATTTTTTTCATATGTTTGTTAGTCATTTGTATATCTTCTACTAAGAAATGGCTGCTCATGTTGTTTATTTTGATGAGATTATTTGTTTTTTATTGCTGATTTGTTTGTGTTTTAGTGCAACTATTTACTGAGTTTTTATGAATTTAATATGATATTTCATCAAATATAAGATATTATCAGTTATTCTATACATTACCAGTATCACAACTACTTTGTGGGAAAAACGAAGAAATTTTGCATTCATATACACACTGATTTTAGATATAACCCAGTTTACAAACTCTTAAAATATGAAATAAATGTGACTTTTAATTGAAGAAATAGAGTGAGTTAATACATAATAAAATAGTTAACTCTTTGATACTTGTTTTTGGAAATGAGCAGCACATGGATAGTAAAAATAATAGTAAATTATCCTTAAACTGGAAAAATTTAGTAATGCATTTCTCTACTTACAGTAGTATAGAAAGGCATTTGACAAAGAACATCTGTAGTTTTTCAAACAAATCCCAAGACCATTTGCAAAGATCTCATTTGTGGTAAACTAGAAAGAGATTCAACTTCTCCACTTCAACCTGTGTTATTTATTCCAAATACACATTCCCTACTGAATAGACCAGAAGGTTGTTGAATGGTCTAAGCTGAATTGCCACTTCTGAGTTCTTATTTAGAATAGAATGTGGAAGCATGGAAGCAGGGGATAGGATAAAGATTGTTTCTTTTTAATGTATTATCTATACATCATGGGTAGTGGCAAGTTATAGGTATAAATAATTGAATACAGTTGCAGCTGGAACTGTAAATAGGGCAGAGAAGTACATTTCCAAGCTGTTGCCTTGAAAATAGTCACATCAGTCAATGCACAGGATGGTTGTATGTGCTTACTTTTTGTTTTGTTTTGTTTGTGTGTGCATATTTTACGTCTTTTGTTCCTCCATGAATATAATATACACATAATTACACACATTTACCTATTATGGGACTTAAAATGCATGCTCATACAATTTTTGAAATATCATAATTTCTTAAAAAACTAGATTTCAGGAGATGTATATAGTAAACTTTGGGCCAAGAAGATGTAGAAATGGATCTTGGGTGCCAAATCTGATTTGGACAGCAAATTGTGTACAGAAATTGCTGCCAAAAATATTTGTTGTAAGTCAGAAATTCTTCTTGTATAAACTTGTGAAAAAATTTTATATCAGGTATATGGTGTGTCATATGACTAAAATCATCTTGGAATAAGCCAATAAGCTATTTACTTTAAAATATGCACATACTTAATGTATTCTAACTTCATTAAAAGCCTGTGAGCTAGAATTTCACCATATCTGAGTCTGTAAAATTATTTCCTGTATGAATTGTTCATTCATTGCAATGGACTGAAACTTCATGTCTTCCCCAAATTCACATGTTAACATCGTATGCTCCAAGATGATGATATAAAGAGGTTGGGCCTTTGAAAGGTAATTAGTTTATAAAAGTGGAGCCCTGGGCAATCCCTTTGGGTTCCCTCCCACTGTGGAAGCTTTTCTGTCCTCTCCATAAATCCTGCTTTCTCACTTTCCAGCTGTCCATGAAAAAAAAAAAAAAAGTGGAGTCCTTAAGAATGGGATTAGTGCTTTTATAAAAGAGACCCTGAGGGGATCCTTTGCCCCTCCCTGCCATGGAAGAACACAGCAAAAAGACTGCCATCTATGAACTAAGAAGAATGCCGTCACCAGACACCAAATCTACTTGCACCTTGACTATGGACTTCTCAGCCTCAATTGAAAGAAAGAAATTTCTCATATTTATAAGGCACCAAATCTATGGCATTGTTGTTATAGGACCCTGAATGAACTAAGATATCCCAAAATAGCTATTTATCATTTATTCAGCAAAAATGTATGGAACATGGTAGGATATAGGTGAATAAAAATTAGAAAGTAATGTAATGGATGCTCTTACTGTTGTAGGCTCGTAGTGCTAAGGGCTCTCTTAACTTGGCCTAGAGTAAGGGGGCAGGGAGAACTCCACAGAGGGGTGAGAGTCATATAATTTGGGAGTGAATGATCAGGTTAGAATATGAGATTCCTTAAGAGATGGTGAAGTCTTAGCAATCAGTGCAGCTCAGAGTAGCTGATCTGTGAACTGTTAGTTAAGAACCCTAAAGAAATTAAAAGCTTATGCCAGCACTCAGAGAAATGCCCTGCTTTTCATCAAGAAATACTGGCTACCAGAAAAGAGTCAGCCAAACTTAACAGTGTGCTTAGTAACATACTTGCTTCCTCTAGTGCAAGTTTCTTATTGCCTCGAGAACTGAAAAAGGCAGTTTTTCAGACAGTCACAAGACTGGGGACAATGAGACTGGCTACCAGGATTTAAGTTGGAGATCATTAAGTAGACTAAATTAGTGAGGTAATGCCAGTAGGAAGGGAGAGAATGGAAAAAATTCCAGGAATATCTAGAAGGAAGAATATATAGAACTTGAAGAATAATTGAGTATGAAATGAGAGTAAGCAAGATAGTTATTGAGGATTCCAAAATTTCTGACTTGGTAACTGGTATTCATCAGTACAGGTATACAAGAAAACAGGCTTGGTGGCAAGAAGTTCTATTCTGAACCTATTGTATTTGATATAGATAATGCTCAGATGGCCTTGTAGGTGTTTGGCAACATGAATCAGGATACCAGGCAAGGAGTCTTGGCTGATAGATGTAAAAGTCAATGGAATTAACAGTGGTTGTACTATTTGTTGTATCTGAAGTTATTCAGAAGGAGTAAATAAACTAGGAAGAGAAAAGAAATAAGGATTGTATTGAGGGGCAACATTGATGGGTAATTTGAAGATGAGGAATCTTGAAGGTCCAAGAATGAGCAATGGAAATGGTTAGGAAAAAATAAGCAGAATATTATTGGAGCTAATGCTAGAAAGAATTTCAGGGAGAAAATCAATGTGATCGAATTCTCCAGGTTATGATCACAAAGGTTGTCAAATATGAGAATTGTTCATTTATTTTGGAGATATTTAGTGAATGCCTATTATAAATGTGCTAGGTGCTGGAGATTTAATAAAGAACAAAAATGGATCTATTTCTTGCTCTCATAAACCTTATCTTATGGATGATCTTATATCAATCAAATAACCACTAAAAACAATGTGAAATTGGAGCTATGATAACCTTTATAAAGCAAGAATGTATGGTGACCTTAATAAAAGTAGGTTCAGTGAAGAGGTAAAGAACAAAATTCAGATTAGCAAGTTCTTTCATTGACCTATAGTTTTTATTGTTTGGTAACTGCATTCCCAACATTCTCTCGAAAACTCCAGTTCCTTCATAAACACTAATCTATTGCTTTTACTAGAAGAATAATGGTTTAACAAAGAGATCATCATCCTCAGATGTCATGAGTCCCTGATTCACCATTTTACTGGTTAAACAAACTTGATATAACTCTCTGGACTTTACATTTCTTTATAGGGTTTTTATGGGTATTGAGGCGGATGATGCATTTGAAATTATTTCATAAGATAAATAAAACAGAGCAAATGTTGATAGTTACTGTTTTGGGAAGCCGGGGTGATATGTGGAATTTTCACTGGACTTGGTTGTTAGACTGAGTTATAAGTTGTGTTCTTGATTCTATCATTAATGTTATAAATTTGGGTGGTCATTTAACTTTTTTTGCTCCCAGTTTGCTCACTGGTGAAGTGGAAATAATAGTACTTATCTCACAAGGATGTGGAATGTAGAAAATTGCTTAGTAATGTATGAAGCACAGGTTGGTCAATCAGACCCCAGCATCTGTTCTTTCTGGTTCTGGGTTAATAATTTGTAAGTGACTGTTGAAGTCCTTCTTACCTGTTGAAGGGCTGACAGATAAGAGTTTGTGCACCTTGTGTTGGACCTAACCTACCTAAGCATCCAGCAGTTCAGGGTCATATACTAACTCACCTTTTCCATCTTGTTCTGGAATCTTTCCCTAGTAGTTTCCTAGGTTTTCAGCTATGATCAACTAGTTGTATTTTCTTAACCTTGCCCGTGTAGTTCTGTACATGCTATATGTTCTGTGCAAAATGACTTTTCCCTTTGATTTCCACCCAAAACTCTGACTCATTCTTTATATTAAATTTAAAAGTCACTTTTCCAAGGGAGATTATGTCATCTCACAACATTTACACATTGTATCACTTGTTTCATTATCTTCAGAGTTAAGGGCGTATCTTACTTCCCTATACCTTAGTATTTAGCACATAATACATGTGCAGTGAAGGAATGTGGGAGTAATTGCTGCTTCTGAATTAAATATTTAGAAGTATGGAAGAATTATTGCTCATAGAGATAATTGCCATTAAGCACAGAGGCATTGAGAATTGAGTTATTAGTAGCCTTATCTCCTGTGCACAGGTGGTTACAAATGCTTATTGTTTTAGTGATTGTTTCTTATAATCTAAGTTGACCTCACTAGAAAGATATAAAACAGAAGTACTTTCAATTCTGATATCTCTACTTAAATATGTCTAAATTCACATATTTGTAAAATGCTATCAATTTATTTTATTTAAGGAGCCTGCCAGTCTTCACTTTATGACCTTTGGAGAATTCAGCACTTTCCATTTATTTAAGGGGACAAAGGATCAGCCTCTACCCTTTAGCAATGAGTTATTATTCCACAATGGGGGAAATACCATTCTTATTGAGAGTTGCATGGCTTGTTGAATACTTGGCTGGAATCCTATAAAAGGAGAAATCATTAAGTGTCAGTTAATCCCTGTAGTTCTCTGTTATTGTTCTCATCATATTTTCTGCCAAATGAGAAGATAAAGTTTGTGCAGAAACATAAGGATAAGGGACTGTTGACCAGGGGACATCTGGAAATAAATAAGTGGATGAAGATCTGGGGGGGGATGGGGGAGTGGATCACAACATGTGCCCTGGCTGCAGCTATCATAATACATTTGTAAACAATCTCTGGAGAAGGGTTAGCATGGGGTGGGGTAGATTTAAGGAGCTTTGGTATTTGGGTTAAATTAGAACGACTATTTTTCTGTTGCTATCAATGCTGCTTTTCTGAAATGAGTGTGTAGTGGAGGCTCAGGTTTGAAAAGCTGTGGTGGTACAGAAGAGGGAAAAGAGGGGTGGCTCCATAATGAACTGACCACAGCTGGAGGCAGATGGAGTTTTTCAAGGTCCTTGAAGACTTTGAAAGGGTAAAAGAGAAGAGAAGATGAAAATGTGAGCTTAGAGAGCAGATTGGGATGGTGGTGTGTTTGACAAAGTGGTTTGATGACAAAACTTAGCTATAACCTAGGCATATAGATGAAATGGGCAGACCTGAAAACATTACAGTACATGTAATTTTACTTACTGCTGCTTCTTTTTTTCCCTAACTCAGCATTTTTCTTTTTTTCCTTCCTTAACTTTATTTTAGGCATAAACCTTTTGGATATGAGGAATTTGTGTAAGAATTTCTTTTTGTGTCACCTCTCCTAGGAATGTTCTCATGTAGAATATATTAATTAGATTATGTATCGTTTAGTCAATATTGGTTTAGTTGCCTGTAATAGAGATTGAAAATGAGGCTGTAAGCAAGATAAAATTTTCTTCCTCTTTCTTCTAAGTGTCTGGGCAGCTGTGATGACTCTTGGTTTTCCTATGTTGCTATTTTATTCTGAGTGTTGCACTCATCTGCTCACCACTTTGTCCACATTTCTGCCCAGCATGAAGGAGAAAGATGGAAAGAAAGGAAAAGATAAGGGTGTGTCCCTTCCCTCCAAGGGCATGGCCAGGAAGTTGCATTTGCATCCCATATGGTTTCATTGGGATGTGAGTGAGATGAAGATGTGCGGCTTTTCTTTTTCTTCTGACTACCTGTCATAATTAGCTCAGGTTGCTATAACAAAATACCAAAGATGTAGTGGTTCAAACAACAAACAGTTCTGGAGGCTGCAAAGTCCAGGATCAAGGTACCCGTATCTTGTTTCATGGTGAGAGCCCTCTTCTTGGCTTGAAGCTAATTGGTTGCCTTCTCACTGTGTTTTCACATGGTGGAGAGAAAGAGATCTCTAGTCCCTCTTCTTCTTCTATAGACACAAATACCATCATGGGGCTCACCCCACAAGACCTTCTCTCGAAGACTCCAGCTCCAAATACCATCACATTAGGAGTTAGGGCTTCAATATATAAATCTGGGGTGAACACAGACATTCAATCCATAACAGTGCCTATTTTTGGCTAAAAACTGGGGATTCTATTTTAATAAAAATATTTAGAGATAATTATCAGTCTCTGACATTCATTGAGAAGTCAATGCTCAATCTGGTAGGGGAGAGATTTTATGGAATTTTAGTGGAAGATAATTTCTGAAATAGGATAATATCCCAGAGTTTATTCATTCATTAAACAAATATTTACAGTATGGTAGGTACTGTGCTAATTATTGGGATACATCGATGAGTAAAACACATATGTTTCCCATTCTCATGTAACGCACATTCTTAGTGGGGTAAGGGAAATTTATAAAATAACCACACATATAAATATATAAGTGATGGTAAGTGTTATAAAGGTAAAAATACTGAATCCTAAGAGATTGTATTATAGGGAAACCTGCCCTTGTCTAGCTGTCAGAAAAAGTTTCCCTGGGTGAAATTTGAGCTGAGAGCTGAAGAAACATGATAGAAGGAAGAGCATTCTAGGTAAAGGAGACAGTATGTACAAAGGGTCTGAGGTGAAAGGAGTATGATTTGTTCAAGAAACTTAAGGTGGAACAGGACAACTGAAGTGAAAAGGATTATGTAGCGAACCTGTTGATATAGAAAGGTGCTAAATTAAACAGAGACATGGAAACTATATTCAAGACGCTTATCTTTATCCTAAAAGCAATGTGAAACTATTGATGTATTTTAAGTCAAGGCTGACATGATCAAATTTGCATTTGGAAAAGTGCACTCAGGTGGCCTGGGAGAGAATGGATTCCAGTGGATAAACACCAATTAAAAAAATATTGGAATAGTGCAGGTGAGAGGTGATGGCAGCTTGGAATCAGGCAGTTGCAGCAATGATAGAGAAAAATGTATGCGGAAGACATTTAGGACACACACACAAAATCAACACTCTTAGTGATATATTGGATACATAGCCAAGGGATATTAAATAAGTAGAATGTTAAAATGTAGGAATTAGAGATTTTTTTTTTGGTTAAGTATTGATTGAATGGTAATGGTAATACCATTGACTCATAGCGGAGATTTTAAAAGAACTAAGACTCAAGGAGAGTATCATGAATCAGATATGAACTTGAGTACCTTTGAGATATTCAGATGGAGATGTCAATAAGCAGTTGTTGAAATAGTCAGGAGATCAGAGAGTAGATTAACTGCAGATACAAATACATTTGGAAAACATTTAGAATGAGAGGGAATTGAGGCCACATCTTAGATTAGCCATAGAAAGAAGACTGTCTGAGGAAGAGCCTAGAGTAATAACATTTAAAGGCTGATTAGGAAGCAGATAAAACAGCAAAAGCAATGGAAATGAAAAATGGGGAAAGGTAGAAGGCAAAACCAGGAGCAAGATAAGTCAAATGCTGATGAGAAGTCAGATAAGGCAGGAACTAAACAAAACTAATAGCTAGTGATGTTAGAATCATTTTGGAGGCATGGAAACCACAGGATTGAGAAGTGCACTGGAAGTGAGAAAAGTGACAGCAAGTTGGTACTTGAGGAACAAGCTGAATTTCACTTTTCTCTTTTTTTTTTAATTTTAAAGATGTGGGATACAATTCAGGGTTAGGTATACAAACGTTGATTATGCAGGTACCCTTGTTAATGAGGTGTGTCTCTCCTCCCCTAGCAGTTTCCCTCAACTGCTTCTGTCTTTAGTTCATGGTCTCATTTTTATTTCTGGCCTCAAACTCTCTGCCCTTTTCTCTCATTTGTCCCCATTTTTGTGAATTTAATTTGCATCATTCATTTGAGCTTTTGTGTTTTTAATTACTAATATATTTATTCATGAAAAATATAAGATATGATTTTGGTTTTAAAAAAGTATCTAAATGCTGTTGTGCTATATATATTCTTCTGTTTATTGAATTTTTCCACCCAGCCATTGAACACTATGGTTTTCAAAGCTATTCATGTGAACCTAGTTTACTTGTTTTTTTTTTTTTTTTTTGAGTTGGAGTCTCACTCTGTCGCCCAGACTGGAGTGCAGTGGCTGCTCTCGGCCACCGCAACCTCGACCTGCTGGGCTCTGGTGATCCTTCCGCCTCAGCCTTCTAAGTAGCCGGAATTACAGGCGCGTGCTACCACGCCCAGCTAATTTTTTGATTTATTGTAGAGATGAGGTCTCGCTGCCCAGGCGGGTCTCGAACCCGCGGGCTCAGGCAATCCACTCACCTCAGCCTCCCAAAGGCGCGGGATTACAGGTTGAGCCACCAAGCCCGGCTTAGTTTACTTGTTTTCTTGCTGTATTATAAGACTATTTTGTTCATGTATGACATCTCAGTTTTTCTAAGTTAGAAATTTAAGTTGTTCTTAAACTTTTAATATCACTAATGATATAAGAGGCACTATTGAACATCTCTTTTATACTTGGTACAGAAGTTTCTCTGGGGTACATGTCTAGGAGTGGGTTTATTGAATTATAGAATATGCATAATCTCAGTTTTATAAAGTATTGCAAATTCTTCTGTTGAATGACTGACAGGATATGTTCCTATCAGCCGTATGGGGCTGGGGTGGTGGGGGGGGAGTCCCCATTTCCTTATGCTCCCTAGTATTTGATTCTAATATTTTGATTTGGGGCATTTAGTATTTTTGACTTGCAGTGATATTATAGGATGAATATCATGAAAATAAATGATTAGATCTATACAGTGAAATTTAAGGAAAATAGGAATATATGTGCAATTAGGTCTCAAATATTGAAAATTATTAAATTCGGGCCAGTTTTCATGGTTAGTCATGTCTTTTCTTACTTGGATTACTTTTTCCCCTAATTTATTTAATATGTTTAAATAATCCAATAGTTAAATAAAATATTTATAGAAAAAAATCTATAAAAAATAAATTCTCTGTAAACTAAAGTGAGCAATTGCAAGTTATTGGTAGCCTATTTGTCAATTGTCAGAGTTATCTTAAGCTGTTAGTAGAAAGATACTCTTAGAGACTATTTCTTAATTGTCTTTCTTTCAAAGTTTTGAGTCAGCTGAGAAAACTTCCTGAAATGTATGGGAGTACTTTGAACTGAAGATAAGATTCTGAGTCGTTTGGCCCCATGGAAGTTATAGAGTTAGGAAAAATTTGTAGTTTATATTCTTATTCTCTATTTGTGTGTCTTCTGTTTGTATTTATATTTGCATTCATGATACCTTTGTAGTCCCATTTTTCTCTGTTCCCATTAGCTACTGATGGAAGTATTTCCTTTCAGTGTACTTCATATCTGCTTATTCACAGGTTATCTGTCAGTAGGCTGTTGCAGCTTACCCACTCAAGTTTGGGTATTTCCACAACAAACAGGATTGTAAATAACTTCTTGAGGGTACATTTAGACTGTAAGTGATAAAACATTCAAAAAGTAATATTGCTTGGACAAAATAAACAAGCACATGTAACTCTTAGAGACAGCTCTAAGTTATGCTTAAGACTGTGGATTGCTTGGACTCTAATGTCTCTTCAGGGATTTGTGATACTTTGATAGCCTGGGAGCTTGGTCTATATCTCAGCTTATTTTATTTTTTTCCTGACTTTTTGGTGTTGAATCTCATTTTTTATCATTAATCTTGTTGACTGAATGAATAATTATCTTTTAGGTTCTGTTAGCTTGTAAGAAACAGAGACATGCTCAGATTACCTTATTTAATGCGGTTTATTGTAATGATACCCTGGGAAATAAGGAAGTATGAAAAAGTTTCAGCCTCTAAACACTCAGACCTTGAGGAAACTGCAGTGTATTTTAGGATACATTCTTAATAGCTCTGATGTCGTGATACTCAGGAACCCAAAACCTATTGCTCCCTATTCCACGGGTCACCATTATGTTAAAATTTCTTTCTATTTCTGCATCTGCTACTCCTGACACTTCTCCCTTGACCTTTATTTGTAATGTCAAGTTAAAATCTCTCCCTCAACAGGAAGATACATTTAATCATCATTCATTTTGGTCCCTCCTCCTCTCATCTCCATGTGAGACCAGTTTCTCACATATGATTAGATTACTTTGTAGTCAGCTACCTGCTTCTAGTGAGTGCCTCTGGGTGAGCTGTTCCTTCTGGTTCAAACATCATGGCCAGGATGTCAGGATCCCTTATGTAGGAGTGAGTGGATATGGTAGAACGCTCCGACTGCCTTGAAGTGGTCACTGTAACTGGAAAGTACCTTGCTCGACTAGACAAATGAAGATTACATCTGACTATTTTATTAAACATGTAGGAGAGACTTACCGTACTTTGGGTGCAGGCACTTTCATATCTCAGACAATTGTTTTCTAAGGGTTTTCTTCAACACTAATGTGGCCAGTTTGTCCTGGATGTCCCGAAAGTTTCAGTTTCAAGCACAAGCTTCACATCCTGGGCAATTCCTCAGTCCCAGGAGAACAAGTGGAGAACTGGTTTGGTCATCCTAAAGCCTATTCCTTCACTTTTCTTAGTTCCTCCCTTCCTTCTCTCCTTTCCTCTCCTCCCTTCCCTCCCTCCCTCCCTCCCTTTTTTCCTTCTTATCTTTCACAAATATTTATTGAGTGCTTATTTTGTCAATCTCTGTGTTAGCTGATAGAGAAATAAAGGTAAAGGGAACAGACATATTCTGTATTCTTTTTGAACCCACAGCCTATAGTGGCAAACAGAGCAGGAACCAATAATTCTAAATGTGATGACTGGGTGAAAAGGGAAAGTACAGGGTGTCCTGAGAAAGAGTATTGGGACCTGGAAGAATCCATTTGGTTTAGCTATATGGAGGAGAGTGGGTAGTGAGAAAAAACGGAGAACAAGACAGATGAGTGCTCACTCTTATAAATTATATTGAAATGTGTGTGCGTGATGGCAGGAGGAGGAAGGAGTGCTAAACAAAAAGTACACAAAGTGAGTGTTCTGAAGAAAATGAAACCAGGTGATGAGATAATAACTTGGCAAGTGGTCAGGTAGTCAGGGGACTTCTCTTTGAGGAGGTAACATTTTGATTAAGTCCTGCACGGGAAGGAGGAAGCTATTCATAATCATGGGAATGGAAAGGAGGCCAGTGTCACAGGTATTAGAATAACAAATGATAGGAGATGAGGGCAGAGAAATAGGCAAAGTCCAGATCACACAGAGTCTTGAGTCTTTCAGGCCATGGTAAGAAAGTTGGATTTTATGCAGAAGAATGACCTCATCTCACTTCAAGGGATAGTTCCCTTCCTATGTAAAATGATTAAAGCTTGAAGAAGTAATACCTACTATAATAATTTGAGCTGGCAGGATTAGGAGGTTGATAGTATCATTCAGTATCATTGAGAATTTAGGAAGAAGTGATAACTTATAAAGAAAGCAATTTTAACATGTTGCATTTAAGAGGGGTAAGAATAAAAATTAGTGGCTGATAATTTTAATGTAAAGTTGGTTTTTAAATTAGTATTTAAAAACCATTGTATACTTGTGCCAGAGATTGAAGGAATGTGATTATATTAATTCTCCAGAACAGTGAGAACAGAAAGAGAAAACCAGAAAACCTGTGACCACATGAGAAGACAAGTCCAATTTGAAAGTGTAAATTTTTGACCTTGTTTTAGAGCCATTTAAAATGGCAAAAATATCTTGGATTCAGCAAATAGTTGCCTAATAATAGTAATCTGCTTCCTAAAACAGACTTTCAAGTTCCATATAGACTAATTATGAATAGCCCTTGCCTTAGGGAGGAGTACCTGATTCTCAAACTTTAAAAGTAATGCTATCTAGTTGTCTCTGTAAACACACAATCAAATTCAACTTGACAAATTACACAAAGTAAATGATGAGATGGTATTCTTTCAGAATAGGAAGATTTTAAATGAGGTCCTAAAGATAACATGCAGGCTATGAATTTTAAGAGAACATGGTAAACAAAAAACATGAGTCTAGTCTGGATCAGTTATTACTTTTCTTTTAAAAATTTTAATTATTAGTATTATTTAAACATATTTTTTATTATAAAATTGTGGGGTACAGTTAAGGGTAAGGTATACAAATGTGCATCATTCAGGCACCCTTGTTGATAAGGGGTGTCTCCCCGTCCCCAGACAGATATTGACTACCGTTAATCCCATCTCCCTTC
>NW_007253923.1:36065-61313 GCF_000164805.1 Carlito syrichta
TTTGATGGACAGCATGGTTGGTTCCAGGTTCTTGCTATTGTGAACAATGCCGTGATAAACTAAAATTTTAATTATTTAAACAGAAAAGCTCATATGTTTATTTATCTGTTTTTTTTCTTTTTCATTGACAGACAATAATTATACATATTCATGGAATGCGTAGTGATGTTTCAATACATAGGAGGTATAGTGATCAGATCAGGGTAATTAGCATATACATCATCTCAAGCATTTATCATTTCTTTGTGTTGAGAATGTTCAGATTTGTTAAAGGATATAAAATTACACCTAGAAAAGAGGGATACATTCTAGTATTCTATACCACTATATGATGATGATAGTTAACAGTAATATATTACATTTATTTCAAATGGCTGCTTTTCCTTCAGTAACCTATTTTTGGTGAAAAGTCTCTTAAGCAACAGTAGTAGTCAGGACAATTGGTGGTATCTTCCATTTCAGGTGCTCACGAGTCAGAAAGATCAAGCTGATGCTCTGCTCATCCTTCAGAAGATTGACAGGGGAGCAAATGGAGAAGAAGAAAAAGAGGTAGGGGAAGAGAGGAGGGACAAGTGAAAAGCTGAAGACTAGAATCCAAGAATAGGCGGTACTAGCCTAAGGTGGTCTTCATGGGACTTGGAGAGGCGGGGAGTGAAAAGTAATGGACTAATCTAAGAAGTTAGCCTAAGCTAGGGCAGCAATGGAGAGAGGAATGAGAGGAAATTCTTCAATTCTCCATATTATGATCAAAGGTGCTCCGAGGTCAGTAAGGTAGGTATTATTTCCACTGTGCAGATGCAACAAGGGCCTGGTGATATAACTTGTACACAAATCTCAGAGATAAAACTAAATACTGGAACTAGAAAGAGAACTACAGCAATCATGTGTTCTTAATTTTCCAGCAGAGTCATGATTTCAGATTTCTGCTTAATGGTACCCAAAGAACATTTTTATTTGTGAAACCATGTGTCTCAACTTACTAGAATTCATGTATTTTGGGTCCCAGTCCAGCACTCTTTCCACCATACTTACCACATTATCTCCCAGAGGGAGTCTGTCAGATTTTGTAATTTTGACGGATATTATTCCATAAGAGGTTTACACAACTGATATCTAACAGAGAAGTGAAATTCTTTTCACAGTTGGGATGATTTACCCTTAAATTACGGGTGACCACTGGGCACTCTATTTGAGATGGAAACTTATGTAATATGACTAAACTATGTTCTCCAGAGTGGCATTTGTTTTTCTTCAGCAGTAAATATCATGGGAAAAATAAATCATTGGCTTTGTATGGAAGAATAAAGGAAATATTTTATCTTCCTAACTAAAGTGTTGGAACATTTTGGCAGTGTGGATGAGAAGGATATTAGAAATAGGGCTGACATGTAGTATATCCAGAGAGAGAAAAATTGGCATGCTGCTAATCTACTTATCCTTCAGGGTAAGAATGCCAAGTGTGGTTTAGTATTTAGGAACTACTTTGTCTTAAAAAGTAAAAATTTAAGAGGCAGTCATTAATTATTTGGCCAAAGAGAATCTCAAATTTAAAAATGAAGCTGGGCACGGTGGCTCATGCCTATAATCCCACTACCTTGTGAGGCTGAGGTAAGAGGATTGCTTGAGTCCAGGAGTTCAAGATCAGACTGGGTAGCATAGCAAGACCTTGTCTACAAAAAAACAACAGGCATGATGGTGCATGCCTGTAGCCCCAGCTAATTGGGAGTCGGAGGCAGAAGAACCACCTGAGCCTAGAAGGTCCAGGCTGTGATGAGCCATAATCATTCCATTGCACTCCAATCTGTGTGACAGAGTAAGGTCCCAACTCCAAAAAAAAAAAAAAAAAGTAAGACAAAAATTAAAAATGATTCATGAATACAACATAGTTTAAAGTGAAGTATCTTAATTGGTAAGAAATTCTCATAGGTGTAGACCATATTTGTGAATAGTAGACATAGGGGGTAGCTTATGGTGAATGTAGATAATATGTAAGATGAAGATTCTGAATTATGAACAGTAAAAACCCTTGGAAGCTTATTAATTTTGAACTTAAAAGTACACTGTGGATATTCTCTGTGACCTTAAAAAATACATCTTGTAGAGAATGTCTTATCTAATGAACTTTTTCCTGGAAGTGCAGGGTTTTATGTAAGCTAAGAATAATGATAAAAATAGGTCTTGTAGAGAATTTCTGATCTACAGTACATTTTGCTTAACAACAGATGATTAGGTTTCTAGAAAATACTTACTGAATGTCTTACTAGATAATGTAGAAGATTAAAAATAATCTGACAGGTGCTTCTGCTCTCAAGAAGCTTATAGTCAAGTAATGAAGATAAGACCTATAGATATGAGGAGCTGATCAGTCTCTCTGACTCTTTTCTTCCTCTGTTTCCTGTTTATTTATCATTTAGCCAAACCTACTTCTATTAAATGCTAAACACATTTGAACTTCCTTGTCTTTTCTCAAAGAGTTCTCACTTGGAAAATAGCTCCTTCCATTTATGTCTTCAAATCCAAATCCTACCAATCTTTCTGGCTCATCATACGGTTATATTTAGTTAAGTTAGAAGAAAGACTTGTATTATCAAGGAGGTTGAGAGATTAGACACTGGGTGTCGGAATCATCATAAACCAGTTGAAGTCACTGAGGGCTGATGATGGAATGGAAAGGAGGGTTATGAGCTAGTGGCTGATATAATGAAAGGCGATGAGCATGTTCTAGAAAATGGCAGACGATTAAAAACATTATGAGAAAAAGATGGCAAGTGGAAGATTTCCTCTTAGATTAGCAAATATAATGGAGAGGGAATTGTGTTCAAGTGGCTTAGGAACAGTGATTGGGAAGAAAGAGAAACCTTTATCAGAAACCCTAGGAGTGGGGTGTTCAAGCTGGACATGTAGCCATTTGCCTTGTGCTAACTCCAGGGGGTGGCCTGGCTACATTTAAGAAAAGGAGGTAGAAGTGCCAATCAAATAAAAGGTTGAGCCTGTAGAGATGCTAGGAGTTTGTTTCTGATTAAACAGGGTTTCTACAGAACTGAATGGGAGGGATAGATTGGACAGATCAGGTGTTCGCATCAGAGAAACCTTATGGAATAGGACAGGGAGGATACTGAGAGTGAATTACTGGACAAGGAAGTGTAGTACATTAGGAGATAGCAGAGAGGGATATTGTAAGAAAGGGAAGAAGTGAGAAAGAAAGAAGAAACTCTGCATTTTTAAGTATGACTATTTACTGGACTTAAGATCAGTAAGCTGTGGATTTCAGTACTGACTCTATAGAACTTTGAGTCTAGAAAATTACACATTTAAGTTCATTTCTTAAACTGGAGAACGGAGATAACACCAGACATTTTTCAGAAGGTTGTCTTGAAAATAATATTAAATATAATTAAACCATATCAAATGTTTTTCTTTATAGGAAAGAATATTATAATTTAAATGAAATTAATTGGTAACTTGTAAATTGCTATTTAAATTCAACAATTAGAATGATTTTTTATGAGAGAAGTTGGAATTTGTCAACCCCAAAGTTCCAAGTGAAATGCTGGCATAAATCAAGATTTTATTGCATGATTCTATGCATCTGAAGAAATGACTCCCCTACTTTGTAAATTAGTATTTCCTTCTCAGGTGAACTACACACATGAATAGTATTCAACAAAGTTGCCACAGAGAAATGAATCCTGAAATACATTGAAAGATGGAGGAGGTTGAAATTAGGGGCCTAAAGAGCTATAACTGTTCTAGACATAGGGGTTTTCTCATAAGGAGGAAAAAAAAAAAAGAAAAAGAAATAAAAAACCCACTCCCACTATGTCTTTTTTCTATCAGTCTTTAGATGTCTGTTTCATTCTCCCATGTCCAGGCTGGTCATTTTATTGAAAATTGCTGCCAATACTATGTGCTGTGTTTAGGAAAAGGGTGCTAGAGGAGAGTAATTACAAGTACTTCTGGTCTTTCATCTAAACCCAGGAATCTTAAGTGACAGCTGTTTGAGGAACTTGTCATTCAATTAAGTGGTTTGAAACTCTGCCAGTGGTTAAAAACCCTGTGATTCCTAGGAGCTTGCAGCCACCGGGCCGCGCAATCTTACTAGAGCGCTAGCATTTCATTGGAAACCACTGCTTTTTTGACCAGAAGGATGCCGGGCAGACATCCTGACCACGATGTTTATTTCTTGAGGACAAAAATCACAATGGAAATTGGACCTGAGTTTAGTAGAAAATTTTTTTTCCCCCAAAATGTATAACATGGCAGTTAGAAATGAAATGTTTTTCATCACCGAGAAGAGCAGAATGGGCTAGTAGAACAGGAGAGTGAGACTTTCTTTTCATTCTTTTTTTTTCCTTTTCTCCAAAGGGAGATTTTATTTCTACTTCAACCAGTAGCAAAGAAGTTTCTCTTTCATAAATGGCATTGCACTAGGTGTATGTCGGATGAAAAGAAAGAAAGCAAAGTGCTTTCCAGAATTTGCAAATGAGTAGGCAAGTTACAACCGGTAGTGAATAATTTCAAGGCATTTCATAAGTCATGGTGGGCTGTTCAGTACTGATAGAGCTCTGGAGTGAGGAAATGACCTCCCTCAAGTGAGGTTCCTAATGAACAGGGGAAGAGAATGAGAACCGACTCAGCCAGTCCTGCAATGGGTGGAGGTAGAACTACCCTGAGCTAGTTCTCTAGCTATCAGGTTGTTTCATCTCTTTTTGTTTCCACTGTTTTGGTTGGCCTCTGCTTGGCTTTTTTTCCTGTGTAATTGTACTGCTCTATATGTTGGAAGCCAAATATTATTTATTGTCATTAGTTCTTTCATTTTCCATGGAGCTTTTTACTTTGAGTACTAGTTAGGGTTGTTTTGGTGAGTACTGTTTCATGGAATCAATTCTTAATCTTAAAGGTCTTCAGGGTATTATGCTAAAACCATTTAAAGCCATATTGCTAAGTCCTTTAAAGTCATTATAAATGTAAATGAAGTGATTGTTTTTGACAAGTTGTCCTATAGGCTAGTGGTAACTATACAAAATTTTCTAATCTCAATTTTATGTGATTGCTATTTAAACATATTAGATGAGTATTATGGAAGTAGTGTAAGATAAAGATATTAAAATGTAAAAAAGGCAAAATAAACTTAATTTGCCCTCAAATTTTACGTCTTTCCTTGATGTCACCCAAATTACCTATAGTCAGAATAATGTTGCCTTTGTTTTAAATTTGGTGGTCAAAACAAAAATCCTTTCCAATCATGTCTGTCCTTGCACTAGGAGTTAACGAAACTTATTCTCTAAGAACAGAGGACATCCTCATTTTTAAAAAACTCCCCCTGTGGCCCTAACCTGATACCTGTCTGCCTTTAAAGCTTCCACAGTAGATCATGCCTTAGGCACACAGAGGCATCTCCTCTCCCAGCTCCACATTTATCAACAGAAAAAAAGCAAACATCGCCATTTCACAGGTACACAGTGTCTCCACACCTATTACGGTGGGGGGCAGTGGTGACCTCACACTGGCCCAAACCACCCACGAGGAGTCTTTGATGTGACCGGAGCCTCATGTTTTAATACAGTCTAAACATCCTATGTTTGAACTGCAAGAGTCTTGTTTCCAGCCATATTAAAAGTGATATCAAAGACGGTCACATTTTAATGGTTTTTCACCCTAAGACAGGGCAAGGGGCTGGCGCAAACTTGATGAGGATTTGTTTCTTCTCTGTTTTGAACTCTTCTGCCCATCTACATTCATCCTTCCTTCCCCAACTTATCTATACGTCACACATGTCTGTTACTAGCAGGATAGACTGGTTCTGGGAAAAGAAAGAGCCCTCAGGAAAAGTGAGCCCACCTCCTTTTACACATTAAAACAAGTACTCCACAAGAAATCATTCTACATAGACTTTTCCCAGCAGAGTGGGTGACATTCATAACTGGGGTTCGGCACTTGGTGGATGTATAGTACAGTGAGAGAGTTGTCACAGGAGGATGGTAATTAATGAGTGGGCCAAGGAAGCCAAGAGTTCCAAATTTTATTTTGCAGACTAAAGCTGGTGCTCATTTTAGCAGGAAGAAATTTTAACAGTCATATGGTACAAGAAATTCATTTTACAGATGAGGACATTCTTGGTGTCAGATACAGTCAGGCCCTTCATGGAGAAAGATTCAGTGATCAAATTATGTCATGTATGGGATGGTGCTGGAAAGCTCTGAGGAAGTATCTTTCATTGTAATACATATATACACATGGAAGTTATACCACACACACATGCCCATGCACAGAGGAGTTAAATCTTATGTTAAGACACTTAAAGATCATTAATAACAACACAAATTTACTACATGATTATGACCCTCATACTCTTCTAAGTCCTTGATAGATTTAATCCATTTAGCCCCCATAACAACCCATTAGGTAGATGCTATTATTATCATTCCGATTTTCCAGATGGGACGACTGAGGCAGAGAGAAGCTAAGTAATTAACTCAAGGTGACCCAGCTAGGAAGTGGCAACCATTGACTCCAAAGTCAGGCATTTGACTGCTGAGGCCATGCCCTAAACCTGCACGCTGTGTTATGTCTCTGGCAGTCTCTTACTAAGAAAGTCAGATATAGATGTTTTGCGTTTCTCATCAGTTTTTAAATTGAAATTATTAGACTTAATTGATTTTTTTAAAAGAAAAAGTGCACTTCTATATTTGTGTTGCTATCAACGTGTCAGCACAGTGATATATACATGTTAGACTGAACAGTTTCTGTGCTTCACTGCCAAGCAACCACGTTTACAAGAAAGAAAACCCTTACAAAGCTCTCATTAAATTGTCTCATTTGTGTACTTCTCTGAAGGGAAAAATGTCTTTGGAAATTTCTCGACATTATATTCTTTGAAATTGTTAAAACCTTTTATTTATCAAACAGTGTATACTATTAAAAGTAAAACTTCCTCTGTGCTCCAAATTTCAGCCCAGTTGGTTAATCTCTCAGGAGTGTTGAAAACAGGGCTTTAATTAGCAATTTTATCAGTTAACCCAGTCACTCAGCTCCAGTTTTTATCTGAATTCTTGGTAGCGTAGGCACTTAGGGACATCAGAAAAAGGCCGACTTGTCAGTGAGACAATTGAGAGGACTTCTGTGGAGGGGGAGGAAAAAAGATCTCAGAAATGGACAGTATTAAATGGAATCTGATACCAATCCAAAAGAAATGGTCTCACCAAGGGAACCTAGAGTAGGACTTGGTTTCTCTTCTGTGTCTCTGTAATCCTCTATGGTATGTCACCTTTGTTAGGCAAGACAGAGTCAGTAGTTTTAAGTAGTGTGAAGATAGGACTTAAAACAAGTGAAAATTCTAAACCAGTTAGTCACTGAATTGAACATAACCTGGAATAGTGCTCCTCTATCTCAAGCCAAAGAGTTTGGAAAATTAACACAGGGCTCAGTTTCCTGATGGAAGTGAGAGAAATCCCAATAACATGAAATATATATATAAAAAAATTAACTTTTTGCTTTCTCTAAGGCAACCCAATCAGGGATGCTTGAATCCTGTCCTAAATTCAATTTATTTTTTTCCCTGTGTTATCCTTTGTTGACTGCATTCCTGATTTACTAAACATCTTGTTTTTCTTATATTTGGGCTGTGTTAAAATGTATTACTACCTGGAAATAAACCTCTACTTCTTCAGAAACAAATTTAAGCTGTAAAAAGAAGACCCAAAGTTTCATTATCTCGGCATGGGCCTGCTATCACTGCAACAGCAGAGCAAGTAATAGGAGGAAAAAAGTCCATAAGGGATACATTGGAGCCAGGAGATATTTATGCTTGCCTAAGCAGTTCTGATGATTTGATAGTTGAAATGTTTATGCTTTTGTTCACTTAGATAACGTTCTTAGGACATCTATTTTAAACAACAGATAATTGTAGTTCGAACTGAGGGGGCTGACATAGCAGTAGTTCGTATCTGACGATTATTAAAACAAACTCAGATGGTTGTAGCATAGGGTGACTATTTTTGGCAAAGCAATACTTAGCGTTTCATGCTGAAAATGATAGTGTTTTAGATTTATTATAAAACTACAGAAAAACACGTTTTTCTTCAGAAGCTGAAGGGTGGAACATTAGTTAGAGCTTAAGAAAAATGTATTCTTATTTTTCATTGGACTATGCTTTAAAGTAAAATTGGTATATGACTTTATTTTGTCTTTTGTTCTATAGTCTTTTTTTCTCTTCATTGTTTGATCTAATTTTAAAGTAGCTAAAAGTGCCAAAATCAAAGACCAGGTTAAATTTTCCCAGAAGGATATTGAATGTCATGCCATTATTCTAATAATAAGAGGTTTGTTTAGCTGCTTTGATTTCTATAAGCTAGATAGCCTCTTTTCTGAGAAAAAAACACCTCGCCTAAAATTTTCTCACAAGTAAGCAAGCTAGATATCATGCCAATCTTTGACTTGGAACAAGTTGGAATCACTGCTGCTTTCACTTATTTATTGAGATATAGAAAATTATGAGCAAATAAAATGCAGAACTCAGCTTAATAGGCTTTATTAGGCTTGTGTATATAAACTCTTAAGAAGATTTGAATCTTACAGTTTGTTAGTTCCAATAAGGGGACACGGGCAACACAATTCCTGGCTCTTCATGAGGCTAAAGATTTCTCAGGATCTAATAAACATACCAATTATATATAAGATATATAACTCTATATAATTATCTCTATATTAAATACATATATATGTAATTACTAATAACATCAACCAGTTATGAGTAAGTTTTAAGCATTTTTCTTGCTGACCATCACCTCGTAATTCCCAGTCCATGCCCTCTGGTACCCAGACTCCTACTTCTATCTGGAAGCTATGATGTGTTGATTCATCCATCTTACACTGTTTCTTCCTACTCTCACATCCTCTCTTTCCTCATCTGGCTTAAATTCTATCCTAGTCATCACTTCCCTGCTTATACCGTCAACTCCTTGCCCCTTTCTTACTTTGTTGTACTGACTTCTCACCTGCTCTGATCCTGTGCAGGTAACATGACTGGAAAAATATGCAGAAGTATTTTGACTGGCTTTATTTGAAATTCATGGCCCCAACCTCAAGTGAGACCTTACATGACCACCATCCTTTTATATTTCTTTCTTCTGTTCACTCTTCCCATCTCCTCTTAACCAGGGAGATTTTGTTCCCCCCCAGGAGACATTTGACAATGTCTGGAAATGTTTTTAGTTGCCATAACCTTGGGGAGGGAGTGCCACTGGCATCTAGGTGAGTAGAGATCTAAGATAGTGCTGTATATATGGAGGCACAGACAGTGCCCTACAACAAAGACTCACCCTTCCCAAAATGTCTATAGTGCCAAGGTTGAGAATCCCTGTGCAGAACATTTCATATCTTTTCTCTCTTTAAACTTCCTATACTCCTTCATATCTGCACTTTCAGCTAATGCTTTTAGCTCCTTTTCCATCCGAAAAAATAAAAGCAGTGATAAGAGGCTTACTTGTTCAGGTTTCCGCTAGCACACCTGCCCACCTTCATGTGTCTGTGTTTTCCTTCCTGTTACGATGGATGCCCATTTCTGGTCCTACAGAGGGCCAACCCTTCTTCTTGTGTACTACTCAATCAGGGACAGAGCTCCAAGCTTTGGAAAGGCAGAGCTATGTGTTGCCAAGTCTACCCCTGCTTTTAAACCCCAATGACAGGTCAAATGGTAGCCTACTAACCTATGGGCATCAATTTGGGAGACATTCTGGTCACACAATATGGTGATGAATTGGACTGCCTGTTAAGAAATAAATGGAACTCCAGTAATGAGTCAGTATCATTTGACTCCCATTTTTCAGGTTATATCTACCACAAAGGATATCGTTTGGGAAGGAATTTCTGAGAAGTGCTTCCTACTGGGACTTCAAACTGTATGGTGTATGTCTCTCAGCAGACATCACTGTGCAACTATAAATCTTGATCAAATGCTTAGAAAGTTTCCTAAAAAGAGTCTCGATAGATGTATTGCATCAAACAGAGAGTACTTTAAAGGTGATTGATGTTAAAAAATGTAACAATAAATATGATTTTTTAATAAAAAAATAAAATTTCCTAGTTATAATGGTCAAAATATAATGACAATGTGCCCAACATGCACAGTGAGCTATGCACAAATGCATACCACTCTCAGTTTTGTGAACTGAAAGCTGTTAAGCAGAATAGAGAAAAATAAGTAGTTTCTGATGGAATCAGAGGGCATCAAGTGGTAGATCGGAGTTCTCCTGAGGAGTGACCCCACCCTGAGACAGGAATGCTGTGGTGGGCCTTATGGCATACTCAAACTAAATGACATGTATCCTAACTGACCTCAGGGCATTAGCACACTGTGGCAATGATATGCATGGTGGGTTAAACAACACAGGCCATGAGATAGAAAAGATGTTTGGGGAGATAGGTGCTGGTCTAGGTATCCTGGGGCAAACTAAATATGCTTTTTTTTGAGTTGGAGTCTCACTCGGTTGCTCAGCCTGCAGTGCAGTGGCATGATCATGGCTCACTGTAGCCTCGAACTTCTGTCTCATTCTCCTGAGTAGCTGGGACTACAGGCATGTGCCACCACTTTACTAATTGTTTATATTTTTTTTTTTGTCAAGATGAGTTTTCTTATGTTGCCTACATAAGGTCTGGAACTCCTGGGCTCAAGCAATCCTCCCGTCTTGGCCTCCCAAAGTACTGGGATTACAGGTGTGAGCCACCATGCCTGACCTGAATTTGCTTTTAATGAGGAATAGCATTCAGAGGAAAAAGACTAATTAGCTTCAATAAACAGATTAGAGAGAGTTTCCATCAGCAAAGGCAAAGGATAGGAGTCAGCCTGGAAAGATAATGAAGCTTTAAGCAAAGTTGGTCATACTGTCTCAACAAATAATGCTGGATAATGCTAGAGCTTAGTGTTGAGAAAGAAAGAGCTTGTACCTTGACCCAAAAGGGTTTTTTGAGTATTTTAATACAGTAATCTGTCAGTATCTTTTGACTCCTATTTTTTAGGTTATATCTACCACAAAGGATATCATTTGGGAAGGAGTAAGAAGTGCTTCCTACTGGGACTTCAAACTGTGTGGTGTATGTCTCTCAGCAGACGTCACTGTGCAGCTATAAATCTTGATCAAATGCTTAGAAAGGTTCCTAGTTATAATGGTCAAAATATAATGGCAGCATGCCCAACATACACAGTGAGCTATGCACAAATGCATATTAGCCTCAGTTTTGTGAATGGGACAATGGGACAATGGCCCTCTATTCTAGCTGCGAGGCTCAAGGGGTACACCTTAGAGAACTTTATAACCCTCCAAACTTAGGAAAGCTGTCTAGAACATTTGTAATTTGTATCAATGTACTTTGACTGTTCTAGTTCCCATAATAGGTTAAAATAAAATATATTATGTAGTATAGTTACTAGGTTTAGGAGCTATTCTAAATATTTGTGTCATCCTCATAGGAAGGAGATGGGCCCTACTACATGACAGCATTTAATGGTAGCCAGTCTCATTAGTACAAGTCTGTGGAATGAGACAGGATAATTGACTTTGTCCCAAATTACCTTGGAACCCAGAAATAACAGGGCCATAGTCAATTGTAATAATGCCTGTTCTAAATAATATCTGGTATATGGGCTAGGGTTGATTCTGTTAAGAAGGCAAAGCAAATTCCTGTGTAATTCTTACTGATGTGGTCTGGAATGAAACTGAATTGCACCATGGCCATAATGCAATAAGGTGTGATACTGGTATTGTTGGTAAGATTCAACTACTTCTTGGAAACAAGACTTATGATAATATTGATGTTGCTGATTAGTTATATTGAGAGATTGAGTTAAAGCCTCCCCAGGAAGTCATAGGTGTGGAAAACTAGATACAACTAGCCTAGAACTATGACTGACCTGAGGAATAACTAGATACAGCCAGCCTAGAACTGATTTCTATGTTAAATAGTTCAGTACAAGCTTATAATTAGTTACAAACAGCAATAGACCGGGGGAAACAAAGGTAACAAATTAGTTTAAGAATATAAAAATATGTGTAATGGTTTTTTAGGTCAAATTAGTTGTGTCTTTGACCTCGCTTCTCCAAATGTTAGCCATGTTTATTTTGGTACTATTGTTATGTTTATTCTACAAATGTTGCATCAAATGTAAATGTTCTGACAAACATTATCATTTTACTGTAAAGAATCTGTGTAAAGACCAAGGAGTGACCTGTGGTATGATAAGAAAGATATTTGGTATTTGTCTCTGGTTCTTGCACAGACCTCCTAAAATCCTTAGAATTTCCTGTGTGATTAGGGAGATAGGATCATTTTTTGTTCTAATGAAGTGACTCCTGGTGGGCCCTTAGAAGGCTTCAGGGTGGGGGTTATCACCTGGAATACCAAACCTTGATAGCAGCTCAGAACTTTTCATTCACTCCATACCCATCCCCTAGCCTCTGGAGAGGAGAAAGGAGCTGGAGAAAGAGTCACCAGTAGCCAAAATAATGCTTATGTAATGAAACCTTCATTAAAAACCCCTAAATGACTAGACTTAGGAGTTTCTGAATTGGTAAACACATCTAAATGCCAGGTGGTTGGTGCACCCCAGTTCCATGGGGACAGCGGCTCCCTTAGTGCATTTTCATTTGGCTGTTCATCTGCATCCTCTATAAAAAACTGTAATAATAAGATTCGCATTTTCCTGAGTTCTATGAGTCCTAGAAAATTACTGAACCTAAAACAAGGAGGGCTGTAGAAATCCCTGACTTTATAGCCAAGTCAGGTAGAAATGAGAATAATCTGGGGACCTAATGTTTGCGACTGGCATCTGAGATGAGGGTAGTTTGGGACTGAGCCTTTAAGATTGTAGTCTGACACTAGCTCTGGGTAGTTAGCCTCAGAGTTGAAATAAATTTTAGGACACTTAGTTGGTGTTGGAGAATTGACTGGCATGGGGAAAAAAAAAACACTCACTCTGCATCTACCCAACTTCTAAATACTGAGTGCTTCGTGACTCAGCCCAGTTTCTCCTGTGTTCTCTGTCTACACTTGCTTCTGATTGGAGATAGTATCCAGTTTCATGCCTTTATCCATACATTCTGAACTCCTCAGTTTTGTCTTCAATTCCAGAAACTTTCTTTATTGGGTTGGAAGTCTTACTCTGTTGCTTAGGCTGGAGTACAGTGGCATGATCACGGTTCTCTGGGCACAAGAGATCTTTCCCAGGTAGGTGGGACTACAGGTGTGCACCTCCCTGCCAGCTAATTTTTTTGGGAGATAGATACGAGGTCTCCCTATGTTGCTTAGCCTGATCTTGAACTCCTGGGCTCAAGCAATTCTCCTGTTTCAGGCTCCCAAAGTGCTGAAATTACAGGTGGTGATCCACCACCCTCAGCCCAATTCCAGACCCTTCTCTACATATTCACTTGGATTTCTGGTATTCATCTCAAACCTTGCATGCATAGAACCAAATTCCTGTTTTTCTTCCCCAAGCTTCTCTTTTTTGAAATTTTTCTTAATAAATGGTAAGTTCATCTTTCTAGCTGCTCCAGTCAAACAACGTGCTGTCACTCAGTGTCTTCTTTTTTGTGTTCTCACATCTCGCCACCAAACTATCAGCAAATCCAACTAGCTCCTCCTTTAAAATATCAGAATTTGACAACTTCTCACCATCCTAACTGCTACCATCCTGATCAAGCCATCATCATTTTTCACCTGGATATTGCAAAATGCACAATGTAGGTCACTTTCTTTCTACTCTTTCTGCAATCTCACCAATTCACCAGTGACTCCCATTTAACTCAGAATAAAATCCAAAGTCCTTAAAATGTCCCACAAGGTTTTAGCTAATCTGACCTCCATTTGGACCTACCCATCCCCCCTACATTCATGCTGCTCCATGACTGGCCTTCTTGATATTTTTCTAACAGGCCTGACATATTCCTTAGGGCCTTTGTACTTGCTTTTTCCTCTGCCTGGAATGTTATTCCCCCATATATTCCAATGACTCCCTTCTTGTATTCAAATATTTGTGGAAATACATCTTCCTCGGTGAAGCCTACTCTGACCATCCCATTTAAAATTACAGATCAATCAATCCTGTTGTTCTCTGGCATCCTTTCTTGCTTTGCCTTTATTTATCTACAGCAGGGGTCCTCAAACTACGGCCCGCTGAGGACATTTATCCGGCCCACCGGGTGTTTTTGACCCCGCTGCCTGTCCTGCCTAGCAGTTGACTCGACTAGACCCGCAGTGCGCATGTGTGGAATGTGCATCGCACTCTCCGACTCACCTCCTTCTCTCTGTCTCCGGACTCCTCCTCTCAGTAATCTCAGGAACCATGCACTCAAAATGGCAACCGTCTTTGGCAGCACTTATGTCTGTGAACAGACTTTTTCCAGAGTGAAACAGCTGAAATTTCCAACCAGATCTAGACTAACTGATGCAGACTTGCGTCACTTGTTACGACTAGCAGTGACAAATATGGAACCAGACATTGACCATCCCATTAGCCAAAAGCAGGCCCATAGTTTCCATTGAAATACTGGTAAGTTTGTTGATTTAACTTCACTTGTTCTTCATTTTAAATATTGTATTTGTTCCTGTTTTGTTTTTTCACTTCAAAATAAGATATGTGCAGTGTGCATAGGAATTTGTTCATAGTTTTTTTTTTAAACTATAGTTCGCCCCTCCAACGGTCTGAGGGACAGTGAACTGGCCCCGTTTTAAAAGTTTGAGGACCCCTGATCTACAGCATTTATCCCAGATGTTAACCCATATGTTTTACTTTTTAAATAAAAAAGTCTATATTCCTCTGGGATCATATAAGTGTCAGATTTTTTTTGTTTTGTTTTGTGCATTGCTGTATCTCTAGCATCTAGAACAGTTTCTGACACACAGTAGATGTACGACAATGTGTTAGGAGAATGAATAAATAAGAAGATTGTAATGGAACAACACACAAACCGTTCACTGATACAAAGTCTGACTGGTTTAAACAAAAGCCGTGACAATGTTAAGGAGAGAACATTTCAGTAAAAATAGTGGAAAGTGGGGAAAAATTAACCAACAACTGACTATTGACTATTTTGACTATTTATTCTGTTAAGGCACAACATTAATTTCTCTTTCCCTCCCCCTTTCCTTCCCTCCCTCCCTCCCTTCCTCCCTTCCTCACTTTCTCCCTTACCATCGCTTGCCTCTCCTCCCCTTCCTTCTTTTCTTTTTTCTTTCTTTTTTTTTATTGAGACAGGATCTCACTCTGTCATTCAGACTAAAGTGCAGTGGCACGATCATAGTTCACTGCAGCCTCAGCCATAGAAGCACCTGGGATTACAGGTGTGAGCAACTATGCCTGGTATAATTTCTTTATGTGCAATACCAAATTAAATATTATAAAAATTTCTGTAATGTGGTTATTCAATCATTTTATAGAAATAGTAACTGAGAATTATAGAAGTAAAGTTATAGTCAAATGTCTCATAGTTTGTAAGTAGAAGAGACAAATTTCACATCTCATACTGATTACAAATATCACAAACTTGTCATATTATCATGCCTTTTACAAAGAGTTGGGAAATGTGAGAGAAACTGAGATGGGTTATTAGTGTCATATTTTCCTCTGAACATTATTGAATTTTGATCTTTCTTAAAATATTTGTATCTTTAATCATGTGTCACAGGATTTAGATAACATTCATAGGGAAGTAGTCATCAAGTATTTAATCAACATAAGTTTTCTATTTATTATATTATCTTCTTTTTTAAAGATGCTCTTGTTGAAAAAACCTTTTTAAGATTATATTGTATTAACTACAATTTGGTAGTATTTTTTTTAAGCTGCAGAAAAATTATCTTTCTGACTTAAATCATTTTCTAAAGTTGCATCATATTGGGTATTTTGAGTTAGCATCTTTTTTCTGTCCTATTGCAACTATGTACTATACAAAATATAATGTAACGATGTTTACTTTCTTTTGAATTCGTTGCTAGGCCCATGGAGATGTTTCCTAACTCCTACTCTAACAAGCTTCCAAAGGAGATTATGTGTACCCTTTTAACAGAGAAAGTGAAAAAGTAGATAGTATTCAATTAATTCAGTTGATTATGAGAACATATTCCCATTTGGAAGGGGAAAATTTGGTAAGCTTCACAATAAATAGATTTATATTTTAATTTTGACTTTATCATCATTGAGTTGGGGGAAATAAGTTAGTCATTTTGTATGCTAATAGGTCATAGAGCAGTCAGTGACTTGATACCAATGTCTGATGATTCATCCCCAGTCTTTTTTGTTAATAAAATACGTTTTAATGAAATGGAGTTTTTCTCTTTGAATAGCACTGAATAGCAGTTGGTTGACTTCATGATTCCTGGAATATTCCATTATTTATTGCTCATATCCTGTATCTTTTCCAACTGTCACTTAGATATTGTCCTTTACATGTCTTTCCATCACCCCAAAATCAGTGTTACAAATGAAATCCATCATAGTGTCCATCTTGTCTTTCCACCACCTCAGCAACATTCATCTCCCCCACCACACACACACATCCAGCTACTCTTTCTTCTATGCTAGATTCCATTAAATCAACTTGAAGTAATTCTTTTCTTAAATTCTTCATTCCCAGTGAGTCAAAAATCATCTCCTTATTCAAAATGTCATCCAGTTCTATCCTTTTCTTTTCTTTTGAGAAGCTATAGCCCTCATTAAGCTTATAGTTCTTCATGACTGGGTTACTACAAAGCTGTTTCAATTATTCTGTATTTACAATAATTCTTTCTTACAATTGTCCTAAATGTAATTTTTTTGCCCCGTTTCTCTGCTTCAAAGAATTTAAAAGTTTTTTGAATCTTATCACAACATCAATCTATGTTTGGGATTTAATGTAACAGACACACTCTAACATCTCACTACTACATGACAAACACACAGGGCTCTAACAAGACTGAAATAATGCTCTCTTATTGTCCCCTCAATCTAATCAGATTCTAATCATTTTTCAAAGATAAGTTCACCTTCTATCTTTTCACTGAAGTGTCTCAATTAAAGTTGAGGTTTGGAGCAAGTTGAGTTTAGTAGATGCTTGAGTAAAGAGATGTAGGTTAACAGATACAAATTTACAGCAAGATAGGAAGAACAAGTTATGGTGTTCTGTACCACTGTAGGATGACTCTAGTTAAAAAAAAAACAACGTTTTAAAGGGTATTTATAAGCTTTCACAGAATAGCTTTCTATGGGATTTAACAGTTTATTGTATGGAACAAACTCAAAGAAAAATACTAACATGTATAGATTCGAAGAGCCCAAAATCAATGGTTCTTTACTTTGAATGGTGACTGTAGGTTGACAAATAACTATAATGAAGAAATGGTCTTTCTTATGATAATATGGTCACAAAACTTTGGATCATCTAATATCTAATATTGAAAAATGAAAGCTAAAAAAAGAAAAATGAAAGTAATATAAAACAATAAATCAAAAGCACAGGATAATCACAACTTGGGTCGTGAAATAGTAGTTAAGAATTGTAATATTGAAGGATTCCATGAACATGGGAAATTGTTCCCAACACAGTGCCAAGTAAAAGGGTGAAAAGACAGTGTGTGCAATAAGACATACTTTTAAAAAACATGTATTCATATTTGCATATAAAATGTTGAGTGTTTATTCTTGAGAGGTGTTATATTTCTTAAGGATACTGTGGTAACTCCAATATTTTTATGAAATTTAGTTTACTGAATTGCTGTCTGGGAGGGGTGGCAGGGGCAGAGGGACTATTCTATATAGTCATTCAAGAATTCAGACTGACATAGACTCCATCATCTTCAGCTCAGTGTTCCCAGTTTTCCCTGGGCATTGACAATCAACTGGAAGATGGGAAAGGACAGAGAGCAAAAGATCTCTGGAGGGTTTAATGGACCAGGATAAAAGTGAAGCAAATCACTGCTGCTGCATTAATTGCATGGTCATGTGTTATTATAAGAGAAGTAGGAAGTATGGTCTGTTTTTATGGTCAGGAGAAAAAAGAAAATGAGTTCTGGTGAACACATAACAGTCTGCCTCAGGTGAGATCCTGGGTAATATGTTTAGTCATTCACAGGCTTTGCTCTCTTTTAAAGTGTTCATTAGGTTTCTGTGACTGCTTAAGTCAGAGAACAACATATATGTCATCACTTGATTTTGTGCCAACTTTCACTGCCACTGCCACCACCAAAACTTGAGGTTGGCAGCGAGGTTTTTTTTTTGAAGGACCTACATTAGACCTACTAACTTTTTAATATGACATTGGCCTACTCATACTCTGCTTTCTCAAATATTATTTCATTATGAGGCAGAGTCTTGACAACTTGCTATCAATCTCCTGCGCATTATAAACCATAGATCCATAATAACACATGACCACAAGAATAAAAAGACCAACTGCAGTCACAAAAACTTTATGGACTTGGTATTTACTGCTTAGTAGGTGTTAGAGAAATGTTCATTGCTTGACTGCTTGCTTGATAGTCTTCCAAAGTTTTTCTGAGTGGTGTACTCTCCTGTCCATATACCAGGAAGGCAGAGACAATGCCCTCATTCTGTGAATCTCAGTTGTTGTGTGCTTGAATCATTAATTTTTATTCTCCTTCTGTCATACAGTGGAGTGTTTAGTGTTAAGACTGACACCACGCTTATGTTGTTAAAGCCAAGTGGATAGACCTCTGGCTTTAGAGCTAGAAGAGCTAGTCTCTAGTTAAGTTTGGGAAACAACTGGCTTTCTGACAAGTTCGTTGACACTGTGGCATTTCATAAACATTTTTTTTTTGATGATTCAGGCAAGTAATTCCTCCTCTTTATTCTCCATTTCTTCATGTATAAAGTGAGGATAACAACACTAATTACATGTGCTCTCCCTCTGATTTCCTTGTGAAGATCAAATTGTTCTTAGTTTTCACTTATGAACATAAGGGATGTATGTGACATATCTAGACTTTAGAAATAGGAACTTTGACAGTATTCAATTGAATCTTGCTGAATATTCTTCCTTTGTTTTTCTAGATCTATTCTCTAGTCTTTTCCATACTGCTCTGTCATCCAGGAGGCTGATCTCTGTGGATTATTATCAGTTAGGCTCTCTCGACCTATGGGTTAGGCCAAAAGGAAGTATCAACAAGAGATCTGTTGGATGGAAAGATAGCTTGCAGTTCTTCTTCCATAGCTGCTTCTCTGCAGGTTTGCAGGTATGTTTTTCTACCAAAAGCCACAATTTCTGTCTGGCAGATCTCTCATATATTTACAACTTTCTCTGAGTTTCTATAATGCCTCCCTTCCCCTACCCTTTGAAGTCTGAGGATGATAGGGGTCTCGAGGTTGCTAACCTTTGAGTTTTTTTAAAATTGTTCCTTGTCCTTGCTTATAAAACTGCCCACATCTTTAAGGTGGTCCCTTTGTTAAACTTAGATCAATCATCCCTTTTGTATGTGCCATCTATATCTTGTTGGGATTCTGACCCATGGAAAGATTTCTTCAGAGGTGGGAGGAGTGTTCATATTCCCTTATTTGCATTATGCAGTAGTAACATGTGCTAATCTGTACACAAGAAATAGCAAAATTTAGGGCCTTAACATTTCATAGATATCATCAACATTGAAAAAACAATGAAAGGTCATATAAACAATAAGAAATTTCAGATGCAAGTTATTTATAAATTGTGCATGCCCAATGACACAGGTTACTGGGTATGCAACCATGTATGTTCAGGCCAGCTCTTAAATGGAAGACTTTTCAATTTTCTCTTGATTAGGTTACTTTTGGCCAGCTCCTCAAAAAAGTTGTGTTTTTCCTCTGAAGACTTCACCTTTGGTGTTCTTTTTTCAAAATGTTTCTTTGACATATTATAGGGGTTTAATATAATTAGGTTGACCCTACATCCCAGTTTCACTGAGAAGGTTTCGACTTAAGTACCAGTTTAATTATTAGTAACATCCCTTTACACTATTAAAAGTTTCCCAGTTTGGACAATACATTGTTTATAATGGTCTTTTACCATTGTGGAGATCTTGGGGGAAAAAGCTAGGTTATAACTGGAGTAAGTTTCAAATACAGCCTCATTATGTTTTACTGCTTTTTTAACATAAACTCTGTGGCAGCTCTTGGTTTGCTTCTGTGGTTGGCAACCAAAGCATGGTGAACTCAATTCTTTGGTCACTTAGTTTTTCTTTCTAGGCTCCAGGTTTAGCATTCAACTCCTGGCTGAAATAGCTTTCTCTGTAGGCATTTCAACTTTATATAAGTCCTATATTCCTTCCAAAATCAGCAAAAGTCTTTGTCAAGCTATAAGCTGTTTTCCGACAGTTTGAATAGCAGCACATTTTTATTCCACTTGCAAACACTGTTCTGAATCATTTTTTCTTTGCTTTTGCTGTTGCATTCTGTTCTCCAGTGTTAAATGTATCATGACACTTCTGGATTTCTTTGATAACATGTAGAATTTCAATTTCTTACTCTCCAAATTCTTCAAGTTTTTAAACTCTATTTTTTTCTGAACTGAACTTTATTTTTCTGTACTTTATTAGTATATTCCCTCCTTAAAATAATAGGTATAGGTCTCCCACATTTTGCTCAATATAAATATTAATAAATTTAAAGCCCATTTTACATTATGATTGTGTCAACCCTGGGAGATAGAATTTTGACTCCCTATGGGAGATTGAAGAAGAGAGTTTTCCTCATGATACAGCATTAAAGATTTCTGAAATATGAAATCATAGACAGATTTTTATATTTTATAGTCACCACTACATAGTCAAGATGGAAAGTTTATTCTAAGGCAAAATTCATGGAAGCTAAATAATCTGACAACTCTATGAAATTTTCTCTCTAGTAAATAGTATTTGTTAAATAACCATCTAGTCATAAAACAATATCATCAATTAAAATGCTTCATGTTTTCAAAGACAGTGATTCAGCATGAAAATGTCTGCTACCATTGTTTGCTCAAGTTTCTATGTATTTTAAAAAGAGTTTGGTTGATTTGTTTTGTCATTCGTTTATCAATTTACTCACAGTCGAGAAGTATTTGTTGAGCATTTACTGTACACCAGTCACTGTGTTAGGCGGTGAGAATAAAATGGCAAATGAGAAAGACACAATCTTTGTTCCCAGAGAGATTATAAACTAGTGGAAAACAGATAGGTACCTATAGAGTAGTGTGATGATGTGATGAGGGAAGTACAGATGTAAAAGACATCTAAGCCGGGCTCAAGGCTCAGCCTGTGATCCCGTGCCTTTGGGAGGCTGAGGTGAGTGGATTGCCTGAGCCCCCGGGTTTGAGACCCCCCTGGGCAGCGAGACCTCATCTCTACAATAAATCAGAAAAATCAGCCGGGCATGGTAGTGCATGCCTGTAATTCTGGCTACTTGGAAGGCTGAGGTGGAAGGATCGCCAGAGCCCAGCAGGCGAGGCTGCAGTGGCTGGGAGCGGCCATTGCACTCCAGCCTGGCGACAGAGTGAGACTCCAACTAAAAAAAAAAAAAAAAAGACATCTAATTGAGAGCCAGAGGTCAGACAAGGCTTCTTGAGAAAAGTCCAGTCCAAACCAAGTCTAAGAAATGAGTGTGAGTTATCTAAGACAAAGGTGGAGAGGCTGAGGAAGAAAAAGACTAGAAGTGTTGTGGAAAGAGAGGAGATAGTATGTGTATAGGCCCATTGGTCAGAGAGAACAGGACACATTCAGGGACACAAACAGTCTGACTGGAATGAAGACAGTAGTGAGAATGAGACTGGAGTATAAGCAGGGGCTGACAGGTTGTAAGTCAAAGCAAGGGGTTGGGATCTAATGGTGAGGGTAATGGGGACATGTGAAAATCTATCATACTGAGTCTTCTTATAATCTGGCCAAGCACACTTTTCTGGGTTGTAGTCCTATCATTTATCAATATGTGCTCTAAGTAGACCATGAGCTGTTGCTCTTAGAAGAACTTTACCATTCATGCCCATAGACTTCTTTATATCATCTCTATTCAACTTTTCTTGATTTTTATGGTTGGGAAAGGGCTTCTTCCTCTTTTAAACTCCTATAGCCCCATGTACATCTCCCTTTGAGTCTTATTCCATAGCTTTTATGTTTATGACATAGCCTAGCTTCCTGCTAGGTAGCCTCTTGAGGACAAGTATTTGTCTTACTCATTCGCTTTACCTCTCATAGTGAGTGTCTAAAAATTAATATGATTTTGTGTGGTTCATATTCACATCCACTGAATCGCTCACAGTTTGGAAGCATTCAACCTCACACAATCAAGATGCTGGACTTTTTAGATCTTCCTTTTCTTATCCTAAATATAATTGTATCAGCATTGGTTGACAGGAAGCTAAAACAAGCATTGGGCTTCTGTGGCCTCAGCATAGAAAAGGACAGACACTAGCAGCAACCAGGCCTTTGGGGAGCAGTGACAGTGACAGAAACTGCTCTTGTGCTATTGTAGTGATTGGTCACATCATTATCTTGAGTTGGAGCAGGAGAAAAAACTGATGCAAAGTATAGACATGAGGACTAGCAGACGCCCACTGGACAAAGGTCTGTGGCATCCCAGATATGTCTGGGAGGAATTAGAGATTAGAATGTTTGTGAAAAAGGTAGGATTAAGCTAGGAAAATATTTTCATAAGGCTGTCTTCATGTTTTTTTTTAATAATCAATATTTTTTATCATGATGTTGTGGGGTACAGTTAAGGGTTAGGTAACAAATACGTTTCATTCAGGCACCCTATTGATAAAAGGTGCTTCCCCATCCCCAGACAGATATTTGCTACCGTTAATCCCATTTCCCGCCCCCCATAGTTTCTCACTACTGTCAGTCATTTTCTTATAGTATTAGGTTGGATGTTCAAGGTCTATTATATGAGTGAGAACATGTGATACTCGGACCTTTGTTTTTGTGAGAGGTCAATCAGTATTATAGACTCTAGTTCTATCCAGGTTGCTGCGAAATTCATGATTTTGTTCTTTTTTATGGCTGTGTAGTATTCCATCATGTATATGTAACACATTTTAAAAATCCAGTCCTCTTTTGATGGGCAGCATGGTTACTTCCAGGTTCTTGCTATTGTGAACAATGCTGCGATAAACATACATGTGCAGGTATCTTTTTTATAGAGTGATTTGAGTTCTTCCAGATATATTCCCAGTAGGGGGATTGCAGGGTTGTATGGGAGATTGATATTTAAAGCTTTTAGGAATTGCCACACTGCTTTCCACAGAGATTGCACTAGTTTACGCTCCCACCTACAGTGTAGAAGTGTTCCTTTTTCTCCACACCCTCTCCAGAAGTTGCTATTTTTTGAGTTGTTGATAATTGCCATTCTGACTGGAGTTAGGTGGTATCTCAGTGTGGTTTTGATTTGCATCTCCCTGATGATTAGTGAGGTTGAACATTTCTTCATATGTCTGTTGGCTGCTTGGATGTCTTCCTTTGTGAAGTGTCTGTTCATATCTTTTGCCCATTTTATAATGGGGGTGTTTGTTTTTTTCTTTTCAGCACGTTTGAGTTCCTTGTAGATCAAAGATGTTAAGCCTTTGTCTGACCTGGTGTTGGCAAATACTTTTTCCCAGTCTGTAGGCTGTCTCCCTGCTCTCTTGATGGTTTCTTTGGCTTTGCAGAAGCTTGTCAGTTTAATAAGGTCCCATTTGTCTATCCTCTCTCTTATGACCTGTGGGTTTTGGGTTTTGTTCAGGAATTGGAGTCCAGTTCCGATTTCCATGAGGGTATGTCCTTCATTTTCTAAGGTTCTTATGGTTTGAGGTTTACATTTAGGTCTCCGATCCATTTGGAGTTAACCTTTGTGCATGGGGATAGATAGGGGTCCTATTTCAATCTTCTGCATGTGGTCAGCCAGTTTTCCCAGCACCATTTACTGAATAGGTTCTCCTCTCCCCAGTGGTAGGTGGTGGAGGCTTTGTCGAAAATGAGTTGGTTGAGAAATTGAGGTTTTGCTTCTGAAGTCTCAATTCTATTCCATTGATCTATATGCCTATTCCTATACCAATACCAAGCTGTTTTGATGATTGTAGCTTTATAGTAGAGTTTGAAGTCTGGTAATGTGATACCACCTGCTTTGTTTTTTTTGCTAAGAATTGTTCTGGCTATTCTTGGACATTTTTGTTTCCATATGAATTCCTGTGTTGTTTTTTCTAGGTCTGAGAAGACTGTTGTTGGTAACTTGATGCGTATTGCATTGAATTTGTAGATTGCCTTAGGTAAGATGGACATCTTCACAATGTTGATTCTTCCAATCCATGAGCATGGGATATTTTTCCACTTGTTTGTGTCATCTTTGATTTCTTTGAGCAGTGTTTTGTAGTTTTCATTGTAAAGGTCTTTCACATCTCTGGTTAGGAAGATGCCACGATATTTCTTTTTTTTCGTGGCTATTGTGAAAGGAATTGTGTTTTTTATTTGGGTTTCTGTTTGTTTATTATTGGTGTAAAGAAATGTCATTGTCTTTTACACATTTATTTTGTACCCTGAGACTTTGCCAAAGGCCCTTATCAGTGTAAGGAGGTTTTTGACAGATTCTCTTGGGTTTTCAAGGTATACAATGATATCGTCTGCAAAAAGAGATAATTTGACTTCCTCTTTTCCTATTTGGATATCGCTGATTGCCTTCTCTTCTCTGATTGCTCGAGCCAGGACTTCCAATACTATGTTGAACAGGAGGGGTGAGAGTGGGCATCCTTATCTTGTTTCAGTTTTCAGGAGAAATGGTTCCAATTTTTGTCCATTTAGGAGTATGCTGGCTGTGGGTTTCTGTAGATGATTTTTACTATTTTGAGGTATGTTCCCCGTATGCCTAGATGTTCAAGGGTTTTTATCAAGAAGCGGTGCTGGATTTTTGTCAAAAGCGTTTTCTGCATCTAATGATATAACCATGTGGTTTTTGTTTTGACATCTGTTGATGTATTTAATTACATTTATGGTTTTACAAATGTTGAACCAGCCTTGCATCCCAGGGATGAAGCCTATTTGGTCATGATGGATGATTTTTGAGATGTGTTGTTGGCTCCGGTTTGCTAGGATCTTGTTGAAAATGTTAGCATCTATGTTCATCAAAAATATTGGCCAGAAGTTCTCTTTCTTTGTTGGATCTTTACCTGGCTTGGGCATCAATGTGATATTAGATTCATAAAATGATTTGGGGAGGTTTCCATCTTTCCCAATCACCTGAAATACCTTCAGTAGGATTGGTATCAGCTCCTCCTTAAATGTCTTGTA
>NW_007253923.1:61573-62511 GCF_000164805.1 Carlito syrichta
GAAAAACCAGCTTTTTGTTTCATTGATTTTTTGTATTGTCTTTTTGTCCTCTATGTCCTGGATTTGGGCTTTTATTTTGGTGGTCTGGATTCTTCTGCTGAAATTAGGGTTTTTGTGGTCTTGCTTTTCCAGCTTCCTTAGGTGGCTTGTTAGGCTGTTAATTTGTGCTCCTTCCATTTTCTTCATGTGCATTTTTAGGGATATAAATTCCCCTCTTACCGCAGCTCTCATGGCATCCCAGAGATTCTGGTAAGATGTTTCTTCATTCTCATTTGTTTCCAGGTATCTTTTGATCTCTGTTTTGATTTCATCATTGACCCAGGAGTTGTTTAGCATCATGCTGTTTAGTGTCCATGTCTTTGTGGGTTTTGGGGGAACCTTGGTGGTGTTAATGTTTATTTTTATTCCACTGTGGTCCAAGAAGGTGCATGGTAAAATTTCAGTTCTTTTAAATTTGCTTATGCTTGATGTATGACCAATTATGTGGTCGATCTTAGAATACATTCCATGCGGTGATGAGTAGAATGTGTTTTTTGTGGTCTTTGGATGGAGTGTTTTGTAGGTATCAATTAAGTCCATTTGGTCAAGAGTCACATTGAGGTTCCGGATCTCATTGCTGATTTTTTTGTCTTGATGATCTGTCTAGGGTTGTGAGTGAGGTATTAAAGTCCCCAGTGATGATGGTGTTAGAGGCAATATCTTTCTTTAGTTTTCCTAGGAGTTGCTTTATAAAAGTTGGTGCACCTATGTTAGGTGCATATATGTTTAGGGTAGATATTTCTTGTTGATGGAGTGAACCTTTTGTCATTATGTATTGGCCCTCTGTATCTTTTTAAATTTTTGATAGCTTAAATGGTATTTTGTCTGAAATTAGGATCACGACTCCTCCTTTCTTTTGTGTTCCATTTGCCTGAAAATTTGTTTCCCATCCACTTACT
>NW_007253923.1:62531-65224 GCF_000164805.1 Carlito syrichta
AAGGCAGTATTTTGTTGCCTGGTGATAAATTATCCATTTTGCCATTCTATGTCTTTTCAGTGATGCATTTAGTCCATTCACATTCAGGCTAATTATTGAAATGTGAGAGTTTGTCCCTATCATAGAGTTCTTATAGAGTTGTTCTTCCACTTGGTTTATTGTCTTTCTTTTGGTTTCGCGGTTGGTTCATGTGTATTTTATTCTTTTTCCTGTACTCTTGTGAAGAACGTTGTTCTTTTTTTCTCCTTTTCTTCTGTGTTTAGTATTTTCTTAAGTGTTTCATGTAGAGCTGGTTTGGTAGCCGTGTATGTTCTTAGGGATTGGATATCTGGGAAAGATTTTAATTCTCCCTTGCTGATGAAGCTTAATCTGGCTGGGTAGGTTATTCTTGGTTGAAATTGTTTATCTATCAGGACTTTGAAGATAGGGCTCCAAGCTCTCCTAGCCTGCAGGGTTTCTGTAGATAAATCTGCTGCTATTCTAATTGGTTTTCCGTGGTAGGTGATCTGGCCTTTTTCTCTTACTGCGTTTAGAATTTTTTCTTTTATGCCTACTTTGTTTAGGTGAATTATTATGTGTCTAGGAGTTGGTCTTCTCATTTGTTGTCTTACAGGGGTTCTCTGAATCTCTTGTGTTTGAATTTTTGCATCATTGATTAGATAAGAGAAGTTTTCTTGAATGATCTCATGGAAAGTTTGTTCCAATGTGGTCTCTGTCTCTCTTTCTGCCTCAGGAAGGTCAATTACTCTTAGGTTTGGTCTCTTGAAGTAATCGCTCATCTCTTGAAGGTTTTTTCCTGTCTTTTTAAGCTTATTTTCTGTGTTTTTGAGAGTTTGGGTTATTTCTATATTTTGGTCCATCTGAGATTCTTTCTTCTGCTTGGGTAATTCTGCTTTCCATGCTTATCAGTTTGTTATTTATTTCATTCACAGTAGTCTTTATTACTGTTATCTCAGATATCAGCTCCTTTCTAGTTTCTTCATGAGTCTCCTCAATTCCTTTAATCTCGCCATTAATGTCTTGATATCTAGGTTTGTAGTTTGAGACCAGTCATTCTGGGGGCTCTTCATTGTTTGCATTCCGAAGTCAGTTTTTTCAGTGTCTACCTTCCCAGGGGTCTGGGAAAGACCCATATTCTTCTTTTGGTTTTTCTTCATTTATGTAGATTTTTCTCTCATTCCTGGAGCAAAAGGAGGTACAAAAGAGGAAAATAATGGAGGAAAGGCGGGTCAATAGGAAGTTAGAAAGAGAGAAGAGTGAGAGGGAAAACAGACATACATACCAACTAACAGGTGAAAAAGAGACACAAGGCCGGAGAGCAGTGAAAAAAAATACACAGAAGGAAAATTCCCTAAGGAATACTGGTAGCTACACAGAGACAGATCAATAAGATCATGAAACAGATAGTGTAAGTTAGAAATCAAACAGTAGTGAGCAAAACATACAGTCAGAATGATAAAACCAAGGTCAAATTGTAGATTATTTTTTAATGTAACAAATCCCATTCATAATATTTTAACTTGTCCAAACTCCACACTGCCACCAGAATTACCTTCCTAAAGCACAAATCAGACCATGTGACTCCCCTGCTTAAATACCTCCAGTGATTTACCATTGTAGTGGGAATAAAATACACCTTCTTATCACAACTTGTAAGACGTTTTATTATCTCACTCCCCTATTCCAGTGGCATTGGCTTGGAGCATGCCAACTGTACTCTCTCACAGAACAATGTCCTAGATCTTTTCTGGACTGTTTTTCATCATTCATAACCTACTCTGAATGTCACCTTCTCAGAGAGGTTCTTTCTGAACTTTTGATTAGGCAGCTTTGCAACACCTCTATATCACATTATTCTATTCTGTTTTCCTAGAGTTGACCAGTACCTGAAACTGTCTTATTACATTTCTTTGTTTATATGCTGTCTGTCTTCTCTAACTAGAATGTATGTGTCTTGAAAACATTAATATCTGGTCTACACTGCTCAGTACTTCTAAGAACTGCTGCCTGGTGAATAATGGGTGCTTAATCAATATATTCACAGATGAGATTGGCGTGTTGTATTCTTTCTATTTTTAGTCCTTTGTTCAGTTTTTCAATAGCTTTAAAGTCATAATGGCATATCTTCTCATTCCTTTCTGTGCCTGGGATCAGCCCACAGGATACAAAACCCTCTGAGTGAAATGGTACTTTATAGACCATTTAGTTTCCTGATTTATTCAGTGCAGAAAGCCTCCTATCTCATCCCAGAAGATGACCACCCAGCCTCTGCCAGATTTTCTGGAAGCTGGTATGTGTATGGAATTGCTCTACTTCCGATCTTAGCCCTGAGATCTTAACTTTACTTTTCTGGGGGGAAAATGCTATCAATGGGAGGTCTGGTGGCCTTTTGAGACCAAGGGTGGGAAGACACGAGGTGAGTCATAGAGTCTTCTGCCAAATGAGGGAGGCAGATATCTGACTGGAGTCATCCTTTATCCACCATAAATATCTTTGGGCTGTGGAAGGAAGCCCTGGTCATTGGTAGCCAACCTTCCTAGGACCTGAGTGATCCTGACAAATGTCCTGTAGCATGCTCTTAGTTTAGTTTGGAGATTCCTTTTCCAAGTCATAGATATATGCTGTGCTTTTCTCTTTTTCTTTTCTTTCCTTCCTATATATATATATATATATATATATATATTTTTTTTTTT
>NW_007253923.1:65244-148162 GCF_000164805.1 Carlito syrichta
TTTTTTTTTTTTGAGTGGAGTCTCACTCGGTCACCCAGACTGGAGTGTAGTGGCCACTCCCGGCCACTGCAGCCTCGCCTGCTGGGCTCTGGCGATCCTTCTGCCTCAGCCTTCCGAGTAGCCGGAATTATAGGCATGTGCTACCACACCCGGCTGATTTTTTTATTTATTGTAGAGATGAGGTCTCACTGCCCAGGCGGGTCTCGAACCCGCGGGCTCAGGCAATCCACTCACCTCAGCCTTCCAAAGGCGCGGGATTACAGACTGAGCCACTGAGCCCGGCTTCTTCCTATATTTATTAAGTCTTTTTTCCTTTCTCCCCAGACCACTTTACTATTTATCCATGGTCCTTTAGGATCCTAAGGGCACTAGAAAGGAAGTAAACAACAGCAACAGCAACAACAACAACAACAACAAATCATCTGGGTGACTCCTCACTTCTAGAAAAGAATTTCCCATTTGGTGGTGTAATTCTGGTTGATGTCTCTATTTTATTTTATTTCAACAGCTTTAGGGGGTACAGATAGCTTTTAGTTACATAAGTGCATTGGATACAAGCAAAGAAGTCTGAGTTTTAATAGACTCAACTTTCCACCTGTGCACAACGTACCTTCTAGGTGTTTTCTTTTTTTTAAGTCTTTCCTCCCTTCTCACCTTCCCCAATGACTCTGTTTTTGCTTTTCCTCTAGATTGTGAGCCCCTGATGAGGGATGATGGCTTGTCTTTGTATGCTCGGGGCTATTTTAGTGTCTTTATAGAGCAGGAACTGGATTCATATTGGTTACAGGGACTCACATTATTGAGTCACCAGTGACATCATGGGTACTTGTGTGGCATCCCAGAGAAACGTGGGTCCCTGAGTCGGTTGAACTAAGTTTAACCTTGAAGCTGTTACCTGCTTACTGGCCTATGTGATCACAGTCTTGGGTATGTTGCTCTAATATTTTCTGAGCTTTAGATTTTTTCCCCTGCTTTGTAAAATGGAGACTATAAAACCCATAGGCTTGTAGGGAAGATTAACTAAAAAATGGCTTGCAAAGTGCCTGCACTTAGTAGGTATTCTGTGACCTGCAGCCACAAATATTCATTTTTCATGTTCTTCCAGACATCTGAGCAGGGCTTAGTTTATTTATCCTGGCTAATTATTATCAGCAAGGAGGCCTCCCCACCTTCTCATCGGGTGTAATTACCCAAGTGAAGTCATCCACAGGGAGCGGAGCTGCCATCTGCTTCGAGGTCTGCAGAGCTGGGTCTCCCCTCCCCACTCAGGAGCCCACGAGCAGATGTGGGAGACTGAGCAGGCAAGACTTCCATGGCTGCTGTTAGCAGCTGAATTTCTGGAGTCTCTGTGAACAGCTCAAATCAGAAGCCAGAGCAGCTGTACATTTCCCTGGGGCCTGCCAGGGCTTTATACATGCGTGTGGGAAGCCCTCTTTTCTCTTCTTCCTCCCCTTCCCACCAACTTTAAAAAAATTATCAGAATTTTGTCAGTTGTGGTGATATAGGAAATGGGATTTTTGTGTGAATTTGAGTATGATTTTTTTTTTTTTGAGTTGGGATCTCATTCTGTTATCCAGGCTGAAATACAGTGGCACAATCGTGGCTCACCACAGCCTTGACCTGGGCTCAGGTGATACTTCTGACTCAGCCTCCTAAGTAGCTGGGACTGCAGGCATAAGTCACCATACCTGGCTAATTTTTTTAGTTTTTAATGTTTTTTTTTTGTAGAGATGAGGTCTTGCTATGTTGCCCAGGTTGGCCTCAAACTCCTGAGCTCAAGCGATTGTCTTGCCTCAGTCTCCCAAAGTGCTGGGATTAGAGGTGTGAGCCATCTTGCTTGGTTTGAGATAGAATTTATAACGTTGGAATTTCAAAGAGTATATGGAGAGTAGGGGGAGACTATGTGGATGGGAGAGAGTGAGCCAGACCTGGAGGGGTGTGGGAAGGGGAGAGGAACCTTGCCACCTATCCCTCCAATCTCTCCATGACCACTATGTTCAGGCATATGTGTGTCCATGTGTGCCTTGACTGACTGTGTTGTAATGCAACGGCTGTAACTTACTGAGTGCCCGTTGTGTGCTAGGCATTGCCCAGTATAGTCTCTACTGCTCATAGGAACCCTGCAAGGTGGGGATTATAGTATATATCACTTACAGATTCAGATACTCTCAAGCACCCTGGAGGTTCAATCTGCAGTGTTGTGGAGGCTGAGCTCATGTCATGGGAGCAGAAGGAGGTTACCTGACGGCTGAGGGTCTTTGCTGATGGCTCACTGCCTGCCTCTTCACAGAAAGCATAACACTTGTTTATTTTTATTTTTTTAGAGATGAGGTCTTGCTATGTTGGCCAGACTGGTCTTAAACTCCTGGTCTCAAGCAATCCTCTTGCCTCAGCCTCCCAAAGTGCTAGGATTATAGGTGTGAGCCACCATGCCTGGGTTTCCAGAAGACATAATGCTTGATAACAGCTTAGTTTCTTGGTGAAAATGACCGCTGAAAGAAAGCCAATAGCTAGTGTTGAGGATGTAGGTGAAGAGAAAGTAATGAAAGTTAAGAAAGTGGGCCAGAAAACAGAAATTAGAGATGAAAAATTTGAGTTGAAGGTTGAGTTTATCAGTGGCCGGATTAATAATGTGACTGAGAAAGCTCACCATATTTTCCATATAGAAATAAGACAAAATGATTTGTGAAAGTTTCTTTAGGAAATGTTCCAACCTGGGCAAAGTAGAGTCTTGGACTGCTATGTGTAAGGCACTCCAAGTGTGGGTTGCATGGAGTGTGGGTCACAAAGTGAGACCCAAAACCCTGTTCTCTTTTTAAATTTTCTTTCCTTTTCACTTTTTTGAGTCAGGGTCTCACTCTGTTACCCAGACTGGAGTGCAATGGCACAATCACAGCTCACTGCCTCAACTTCCTGGGCTCAGGTGATCCTTCCTCCTCAGCCTCCCGAATAACTGGGACTACAGGTGCACACTCCCATGCCTGACTTATTTTTTGATTTTTTTTTGTAGAGAATTCTCGCTATGTTGCCAGGTTGGTCTTGATTTTGCAAGTTTGGTAAGATTTAGATGGGAAGACGGCATTTTTGGCACAGATACTAGCATGAGAAAAGGCCTGCTTGTTAGATGGTGCTGGATATGGTTGGGATATGGTTGGGACATGGTGAACAGACCTATTTGGCTGGAGTGTAGAATTCATGTATTATGAAAGAAAAGCCTAGAAGAGTAGGTGCTCTAATCTATGAGGAGGCCTGAGTGCCAGCCTAAGGAGTTTGGGTGGGCCACATTATGGTGCAAGAACAAAAGAGTCTAAAATTGCAGAGACCTAAGTGAAGAAGCTCATGCCATAAGTCCATCCCAGGTCTGCAGGAGGCCTCACTCTGGGCTGGTGCTGATTTCCCTTCTTAAATGTTGTACTTACCATGATTGGAGTGGGGAGACATGGACATCTGCACATTAGTACTCAAAGGCTCCACTCAAAAGTCACTCAGTACTTCTCACGTTTTATTGGTCAAGGTCAGTCACATGGTCGAGGGATGGCGAGGGAAAGACAGTTCCACCAGAGACCTGGGGAGAACAGGAGAGGAATACTGGTGAAGAGAGCCACTGATTGCCACAATTAAGGAGGAGGAGATGGGTTTATAAGCTTTCAGACAGGACAGTGACGTGACCCTCTGGGCTTCCTGCTTCTTATACACATTACTGATCATATTTCAAGGAAATAGTCTGCTCCATGTTTATCCCCAGGGATCAGGTCTTAGTTATCTTTGTTCTTCAATGGTCCACAGATTGGATGCTTAAGCAGAATTTGTTACATGACAAATTAATTTACTTTTTGAAGGATAGATTGGAGAGAGGATAGATTGAAGCCTGAGAGGTCAATTATTGTATTTGAGTTAACTTTGAAGAAAGAAAGACACTCTCCTCTGAGTTGTTTTGGCCTTTTTATCAGGAAGCATTTTGTCACTCATGGTATACATGACCATCAGTATTAGCAGTTAGAAATAAAGTGAAATACTTATTTCTGGGAAGCAGAAGAGAACTGTTTGCTCTTCTTGTCATGCTCTCCCTGAGGGGTGTAAGCTCAATTTCCCCATTGCATGAAGCACGTGGGAGTGTTCCAATCGAGTTTGGTGTGTCTGGAGTACTGGCCTTTTTCCTGTCTTTGGTCTAATGGGTACATGAGTCCGGTAGCCTCTGGCTCCGGAAGGATTGATGTGGTCAACTTTGGCACTGACAACTTGGGAGATCAAAGTGTCTTTTGAAAATGGCATTGCTCCTGGCAGCCCCAAGTTTGATTACATTGTGACTGAATTAGAGGGCCCCAATGCAATTAACTGCTTCTCTGGCTTCCCACCCAGAGCAGGCAGAGGCTGTCATGCAGGGCCAGATGGATGCAGGGGTACACATACCCTCCGTCTCTTGTGGAGGCGAATTTGGTTTCCTTCAAGTCGAAGGCCTTCCTTGACCTGCCTATGTCATATTCTGTGTTACCATCTGCTTTGTGGCAGTCCTGAAAGCATTCTAGTAGTTTTGTTTCACTACAGAGAAGCTCTGTGTAGGGCAAGGGGAGGGGGCGATGCAGTCTGGGACTGGGGTTCTAGCACTGCTTAGCTCACTCCAGATGGTGTGTGTTAATAACCTCTGAACCAAGTCTACTAGATAAATATCTCAGAGATGTTTCACTTGCTTAGATGAGGAGAAAAGATAGCATTTTTTGGTAGAACCGTGAGTGTTAGAAGCTACATACCCCTGGAGCAAGGGACTCACTACTCTAGTTTAGTCTCTGCTACTAGCTGTGTAGTCTTGAACAAGTCATTAATATCCCTGATATTTGTTTCCTTCATCTGTAAGACAAGAGGGTTGGACTACATGAGCTCCAAAGTTCTTCCAGAATAGCATCCTATGAATCTGTCTGGAGAGTTTTAGTAAGGCCTATCATGCTCTATGTAAAATTTTATAAGTTGCATGTATACACATACACACACATCTCTGAAATCAGTTTATGGGTTAATAGTCAACCAATAAATTTGGGTTAAGGCTCAATTTCCCCACCTGTAAAGTGGGAATAAAAATAGCACCTAGTTCATAGAGTTGTTTAGAAATTTAAATCAGATAATACAAAGTGCTTACATAGTAACTGTTCTGCAGTGAATGCTCACATATAGTAGTAATCATTATTTCTGTTGTTATTATATAATTGTCCACCTACATATACACCCATTTGATCACATAATTACTAGAAAAATATTCATTTAATTATTACTAAATATTCACAGAGTGCCCATGGGAATGCAATATGTGAGTTATCCTGTTCTTGTTAGGCGATTGAGATAAAAAAATCTGAACCACTTAAATAGCACTAAACACTTAAATAACACTTACATAGTATACTCAATCACTGGGATCAGTAACATAGAAGCTCTGAGAAGTTTTGGAGAATTTGGAGAGGGGTTCATGGAAGGAGTAAGACTTGAAGGATAAGCAGCCTTTGGTGGAGAGTGTGGAATGGACATTTTAGGCACTGAGATGAGGTGAATGGAGTCCACAGGACATGTGAGACGCAGTCCTTCCCACCCCACATGTATGTGAATGGTCTTCGTTCATTCCTGTTGATAGATAATGTGCATTAGTCAAGACTGCTAAATACTAGCTTGTTCCTCACCTGGTTGGAGCTGGGGGCTGTGACTGTGGGTGTGAACATATTTGTGTTCTTGTGTGTTACTGTTTTAGAACCTGTCAAAAATAAGATGACTTCCTTCCCAGGACCAAGTCTTATTTAATTCTTTTAACTTCAGTAAGATAGATGTTTCAGGAAGCCAAGAGATGGTTAGAAGATTCTCATTGCTTCTTTATGCTTTCCTTTTCCAACCCAGCATCAGGTTATAGTCTGGTATCATCTGGGCTTCTTCTAGGCTTGCTAAAGGTGAAATTTTCTCAAGTGTCTAAACAGTCCCGGGCTTTTAAGGGCAGATCCAGACAGATTTGCTCATAGCTCACAGTCAAGTTTTGTGAGTACAGTCAACACTGATAGTAGGATGGAGACAGGATGGGTGGGAAGGGGTGTTGTGACCCCTCTAATTATCTTCCTTGGGACAGAAATCATGGTCCTGTCATGACATCAGATTATAACTCTCTTGCCTTAATTGAGATGCTGGTAGAAACATCAAGATCAAGCCAGTCTGACTTCTAAATAAAGAAGCTCAGAAGAGATTCTGTCTTTGTTACATTTTCTTCTTTTTCAGAAGCCTCTCTTCAGGGAAAGAGGCACTCGATGGTAGTTTATTTTACTCATGAACAACAGACAGTTATGACCATCTTCAATTTCATCTGCTTCCTAAGAGAAAGGGAAAAAATCATTTTGTGGTAATGTCAGAGGTTCTGAGAATTTTCCTCAAGGTTCTGCCACTTTTGGGTGCCAGCCAATCAGAGTAGGAGGTGAAGGTGGTTCAATGCCTGGTGTCAGGCTGAGTGTGGGGCTCTGTGTTAGTGCTGAGGGTGGGTGGATCTCAAGAGGGTCTTGGCTGTGTCCTCCAAGCCGAGTGGAATGGGCGTTGAGGATGAAGTGGGCTGAGAGAGGCAGAGTCTCTAGCAGGTGACTCAACAATGATCTCAGCAGTATAATCTCCATTCAGGAGTTTTAAAATCCCTATTAATTACTGGTATATTTACACTAATACATTTATTCATTCAATTTTCAGCTAATATTTTTTTCAGGATTTTATAAGTGCTGGGCACGCTGCTAAGCTTTGGCTCTAACTGTGAACAAAGTGGACCTGATTTCGTCCCCTCATGGAGCCTACACTTTAATAGAGCAGGCAGATAATAAATGAGTAAATGGAAAAATAAACAAAATAATTAAAGACTGTTGTAACAACCACAAAGGAAAGAAGTAGAGTGTTATGGGTGGAGGAAAAGCAAGACTATTTCATGCCCTCCCAACTACTTATAGCTCCTTCCCCCCCCCACTAACTGATCATAATATTTCATGCTGTGATGACAAATTAGAAGCTGTCGGATATGAACTCCTTCATCTTCCTGCCACTAAATCTGATAAGGTAAATACATTTTCTTCCCCTTGTTAACAATAGAGGATGTGTTCCTTTTTTCATAAAAGCCAATCTTTCCATTATTTTGGGGTTCTCATTCCTTCACATTCTCTCAAGGATGGCACTTTGATGACTTGTTTTCTCTCTGGCGCTATCAACCTCCTGTCTCTTTTGGATCATCCCTGCACTACAAAGGGATAATTGATTACTCCGAATCTTAAAAAAACAAAAAAACCCTGTATTGACTTCACTTCATCATTTCTCTGTCCCATTTCATACCCAACCCTTATACATATATCTTACATACCCTCTCTTTACTGCCTTCTCTCCCATTCAATTCAACACTCGCCACATTTCTCACAATCAACTGCTGTCAAGGTTACTCTTGTTTCTGGCACAAATTCAAAATCCAGAATCTCATCTAAATTAGATATGGGTGAGAGTCAAGGCATAATTTGTCCCAAGGCAAATTCGTCTCCAGCTATGAGCCTGTAAAATTAAAGAATTATGTGCTTCCAAAACGATGGAGACAGGCCTAAAATAGGCATTTGCATTCTAAAGGGAGAAATGGGGAAGATGAAAGAAGTAACCTGTTCCAAGTTAGTCCAAAACCCAAAAGGAAAAATAACATGAAATCTTAAAGCTCCAGAATAATCCCCTTTGGCTCCATGTCCTGAGTACTGGGGTGGGGATTTGGCCCCCAAGGCTTCAGGCAACCTGCCCATATAATTTTGCTGGGCTCAGTCCACCTATGAGCCCTCATAAGTTGAGGTGTCTTGCCTGTAGTTCTTCCAGGTTGGTGATGCAAGCTGGTAGCTCTACAGTTCTGGGGTCTCGGGAATGGTTCCATTCTCACAGTTACTCTAGGCATTACTTTAGTGGGGATTCTTGTGGTGACTCTGGCGACACATTTCTCTTTGGCATTGTCCTGAAAGATACTCACTGCAGTGGCTATGCACCTGCAACAAATCTCTGCCTGGACCTCCAGGCTGCCCATGACATCCTTTGAAATCTATATGGAGGAAGACGTGTCCCCACAGCTCGTCCATTAGCACATTTGTAGAATGAGCACCAAAAGTACAAAAGTTTATAGCTTGTACCTTCCAGATTGGTGGGTCTAACCACACCTGGGCCCACTTGAGCCACTGCTGGAATGACCAAAGAGTGCTGGCTAGAATGTAGGAAGAAGGGATTCAAGTTGACTCTGAACAGAAGACTGTGGATAGTGCTCTGAGCCCATCTTCTGAAACTACTCTATTTTCCTCGAACCCTGATCCTGGATGGGACAGACAGCCTAAGCTCTCTGAAATGCTTTTGGATCCATTCTCCCATTGTCTTGATGATCCTTCTGTTCATATTAATCTCCTTGTTAAACGTTGCTTGGCCACACCCTTGGTTTGCTCTCTCAAACATACTTTTTCATTCTTTACATGGTTAGGCTGAACATTTAAAAAATCTCCCATCTGCTTCTTTTTTAATGATAAATTCTGTCTTTGCTAGGTGCAGTGGCTCACACCTGTAATCCCAGCATTTGGGAGGCCAAGATGGGAGGATTGCTTGAACATCGGAGTTTGAGACCAGTCTGGACAACATAATGAGACCTTGTTTCTCTAAAAAAATAAAAAAGTTAGCTGGGCATGGTTGTGCACACCTGTAATACCAGCTGAGGCATTGTGCTATTGGATTCCACCTAGGCAACTGAGTAAGACTCCAGCTCACAATACATATGCACATACGTACATACATTCTTCCTTTAAGTCATTTCTTTTCTCTTGCATCTTGCTGTATGTGGTTAAAAGAAACCATGCAGGTCCTTCAATATTTGGCTTGGAAATTTCTTCTACCAGGTATCCTATCTCATTGTCCTTGAATTCAGCCTTCCATAAAGCCCTAGGGCATGGACACAATTCAACCAAATTATTTGCAACTTTGTAACAAGGATGGACTTTATTTCAGTTTCCAATAAAATATTTCTCATTTCCATCTGAGACTTTGTCATAATGACTTTTACTGTCCATATTTCTATAAACATTCTCCTCATAACCACTTAAATAATCTGTAAGAAGTTTTAGTTTCCCTACAGTTCTTGTCTTCTTTTGAGCCCTCTTCAGAATTTCCCTTTATGCACCATTCTTGACTCCCTAGGGTTTTTTAGCCTGTGTTTTCAAATTCTTCCATCCTCTACCCATACCAGGTCCAAATTTGATTCCATATTTTCAAATATTTGTTATAGCTACAACCTCACTTGTGGTAATATTTTTATTGTCTTATTTTTTTTATATGTTGTTATAACAACATACCACAGATTGGGCAATTTATAATAGAAATTTACTTGGTTCACAGTTCTGGAATCTGGGCAGTCCAAAAGTATGGCACTGGCATCTAGTGAGGACCTTCATGCTGTATCACCCTATGGAGGAAGGCAGAAGGGCAAGAGAGCTTGAGAACAAGCAAGCAAGAAGGAGTCAAATTTGTTTTATAGAAAGCCCACTCTTGAGATAACTAACCCACTCCTGTGATACTCACATTAGTCCATTTATGAGGACAGAGCCCTCTTGACCTAATCACACTATTGTGTTGGGGATTGAGTTTCCAACACATGACTTTTGGTGGAAGTGTTCAGACTACAGCAGATATCATCCTTGAATCTGTTACTATGATAAATTATGTAATTATACTTTCTAAATGTCAAATAATTCTTGTGTCTCCAGATAAATTTAATTTGATTATAGTAATATATATAAACATATTTGTACTTTATTGTACTTCAAAGATATTGCCTTTTTCACAAATTCAAGATTTGTGGCAACTCCATGTTGAGCAACTCTATTGGCATCATTTTTCCAATAAGAAGTGCCCACTTTGTGTCTGTGTGTCACATTTTCGTAATTCTCATGATATTTCACACTTTTTCACTTTTATTACATCTGTGTGGTGATCTGTGACCTGTGATCTTTGATGTTACTGTTATAAATGTTTGGGGGCACTATGAACCCATGCCCATAGAAAACGGTGGATTTAATTGATAAATTTTGTGTGTATTCTGACTGCTCCATTGACTGGCTATTTCCCTGTTTCTCTCCCTCCTCTTGAGCCTCTCTATTTCCTGATTCACAACTGAAATTAGACCAGTTAATAACTCTAAAATGGCCCCTAAGTGTCAAGTGAAACAAAGAGTTGCTTGTCTCTTATTTTAAGTTAAAAGCTAGAAATGATTAAACTTAGTGAAGACAGCATGTCAAAAGCTGAGATAGGCTGAAAGTGAGACTTCTTGTTCCAAACAATTAGTCAAGTTCTGCATGCAAAGGACAAGTTCATGAAGGAAATGAAAAGTTCTATGTCAGCGAACACATGACTGATAAAAAAAGTAGAACAGTCTTGTTGCTGACATAGAGAAATTTTCATGGTCTGGGTAGAAGACCAACCAACATGGAAGCAACATGGAAGCAAGACCTTCCACCACAAAAAAAAGTGTGACTTGCTGAAGGTGCATATGATTATTAGTATTTTATAGTGACAAAATATTTTTAAATTAAGGCATGTACATACATTGTTTTTAAAAACATAATTCTATTGCACATTTAATAAACTATAATATAGTGTAAACATAACTTTTATATGCATTGGGAAACTAGAAGATTTGTGTGATTCATTTTATTGTGGTATTTGCTTTATTGTGGTGGTCTGGAACCAAGCCTGCGATATCGCCAAGGTGTGCTCATATTTTCTTTACACATTCCTTGATTCCATTTGTTTAAACTTTTTTTGTGGACCTACATTTGTAGTTTTTTCATGTATTCTCTATGTTGAATTTAGATGATGAGGTTGTATTAGTCCTATATTAGCCTCATAACATGAGTTGTTCATTTTCCATTCTTAAATAAATACAAGATAAAATTGACCAAAGAAGAAAATCAAATCAAAGTGGAACAAAAATCCCATGGTACATAAAATGTAATATAAAACTGTAAAAGCAGACAAATATAATAAATGCAACAATAATCAAATATAGCAATAATTGCACTCATATACCAATTAAACTCATTTGTTGAAAAATGGAGCTATAAGCTTTTTATAAGATAGATGTTATAAATATAATGATACCAAAGGTTTAAAAGAAAAAAGATAGAAAAATATATACCAGGTAAACAACAACCAAATGAAAGATGGAATAGCAATTAATATTGATCAAAGTAGACATTAAAACAAAAGGCATTATTGGAGGACATGAGCATTATTACAAAATAATAAAGCAATTTACCAGAAAATATAGTAATCCTGAACCTGTATTCATATAACAATATAGGCTTAAACTACAGAAAGCAAAAATTAACATAATTACAAAAAGAAATGGACAATTCAAACCCATACAAAGAGGGTAAGATCATAAAAAATTTGAGCAAGCAATTAAAGCAATATGACATTACTGAGCTGCTGATCACAGCGATCTGGTACCTACCCTTTTCCAGAGATCTAGTTAATAGAGATGATACATTTACTAATTTTAAATCCCATTTGATGAAGTTTTTGATGCCTGTAGCCAAGTGGCCTAACTGATGCACAGTACTGTGAGTCTTACAGACTCATATGGTTCAGGTTTTAATATCTAGACAACTCTTTTTCCTCATCATTGAGTTGGAGACAGAGAGCAAGCTTTCTAGTGACTTCTCTAGAGGTATGGGGTGAAATGGGTTTTTCCTAGTTCTTTCTTCATGAACACAGAAACCCATCAGGGTTGTCAGATTTTGCAGTTCTTAGCTGATCACAAAGCCATCTTCTGTCTCTGAGATGGCCTTACGTTTTCGTTTTCCAGCCCCTTGAGCCCACATCTAGGCACAGGCCCTTGCTGTCCTTGCCTGTGGGCCTATTTGGAGTGAATTGTTTTGGATCTGAATTTCTTCTTTGTTTTTTCTACTTAGGAACTTCACTTTTGTTCCAGCTTGGTCATATGTCTAAATGTTTTTTTTTAAATTTTATCTGGCATTTCTGTGTAGAATTAGTTCAGTCTGCCCTGTTGCCAGATCTGTCATATCATTTCCATTTTATAGACTAGGGAACTGAGGACTTGTTCTAGGGAACCAGAAGTCACTCAAGCATTTACTGATAAGTGAGTCTAGAATACAGTTTTCTCCCTTCCTACTCATGCATATTTCACTGAGTGTAGACCAAGGAGCTGGGAGTTATGGTTTGAATGTTGTTATGAATAAGTTAAAGCCAGGCATGTGCCTCAAATGATCCCTGAACAACATGGTGCTCAACTCCAGTGATGATGAAACATAGTTTGTAATGAGTTTATGGGAGTATACTTGGCTTACCGTCTTTTGTCTTAAAGCCTCACTCTTTATGAAAAGAAACAAAGACCAAATTGGCTTAAGAAAGTTACCAATAGTTATATAAAGCTTAAGGTGCTAATTGGACATTCAAGAGGAGATGTCTAGTAGTTAACTGGCTGGATTAGTCTGAATATTAGGGGATGCACTGAAGAAAGAAACATATATATTTGGGAGTCATCAGCACTATACAGTATTTAAAACCATAGGACTGCATGAAAGCACTGAGGGAATGCAAGTAGGTAAGGTAGATAAGAGGGCTTAGGACTGACCCCTGAGGCTATGCAACGTACACACATGGGAGATGAGGAAGAAATAGCAAACGAGATTGAGAAGGAATGACTCATGAGGTAGAAGGAAAACTGAGAGCATGCTATCCAAAAAACTGAGTGAATAAAGAAGGAGAAGGTAATCAACTATATTTAATGCTGCTGATGGGTTGAGAGAGATAAGACTGAAGGGAGGCATTGGTTTTGACAGCATAGAGGTCATTAGTAACTGATCCGGAGAGTTGGAGGAATGTTGGAGACATAGGCCCAATTAGAATGCTGTGTAAAGAAAAGGATGAGAGAAAGTGCAGACATCGAGTGTAGAAAACCCTTCCTAAGTTTTGCTATGTGATAAGCACAGAATTGGAAGGGGACTTGGAGTCAAGGGAGAATCTTTGCATGTGTTAAATATGGGCAATATTACAGTGGTTATGTATAAGGATGGAAATGATCCAGTAAAGAGAAAAATATAATGATGCAGGAGAGAATAAGATAAATTGCTAGAATGATGTCCTTCCCTAAGAGAGAGGGAGTGGGGTCCAGTGTTTAAATGGAGAGGTTGGCTTTAGCGAGGGACACACGTGGAGTGACTGTTGGCAACCATTGGCTCATAAGCAGATTAGGCTCAAAGAGGGGCTGTGAGTTGCCCTCTGTTTAGGACTATCCAAATATCACTGACCTGAAAAATATTAATAGCACTCCTGTTCTTCACCACATGCATCATAATCATCTTCTAACTCTCTGAATGCCTCCAAGACTAGCAAGATATTAGGCTGATTGCTTCTTTGTTAACAACCCAAGGCAGATCCACATGGACTGGGAGGAGGCTATCAGTCAGAAACCAGGATTTAGTTTTAACTTCTGACTGCAGGACACATGAAGAATGGTGCATACCTCCCTAAAGGGAAAAGCTGGCGAAGGTGCCCTGCACTGCTGGATAGTAGGATCCCATTCAGTTACTGGAGTAAAACAAAAAGTTTAAATAAAATGCTTAAACATAGCCTTTGGGAATTTTACTCCAGGATGTTATTTATTTTTTTTAGTTGGAGTCTAACTCCATCGTCCAGGTTGGAATGCAGTGGCACACTCACGGCCACCCCAGTGTCGACCTGCTGGGCTCTGGCGATCCTTCTGCCTCAGCCTATAGCCTGACTAATTTTTTTTGATTTATTGTAGAGAAGAGGTCTTGCCAAGTTGCCTGGGCTGGTCTTGAACCTGCGGGCTCAGGCAATCCACTTGCCTCGGTCTCCCACAGTGCTGGTATTACAGGCTGAGCCACCGAGCCTGACCAGATGTGACATTATTGATTGGAAATTAGTTAGGTATCGGTTCTATGCCAGAGCCTGAGGACAAGTGGTAAGTGAGTCTTGTCTTTACCTCTTTAGAACTCAGAGCCCAGTGGGAAGACAGACACCTCCTCCACCAAGCAGAATGAGAAAAGCTTTCCATACAGATGTGAGTGAAGGGAGAAGCCCAGGAGAGTGACAAGGACTCAGAGTTAACTGTGCAGGAGGGACACCCTCTACTGACTAATGAGGAGGGAAATGAAGGAGGCATGGCTGGTGCTGGCTTGGCAGTGAAAATATCCAGGCCAGCAGCTTCAAGGCTAATTAAGTGAAAAATGATGCAATTGATTTGTTTGCTTCCAGCCAAATGGAACTTGGTCAGCACGGAAAACCAATGAGTTTTAAATTTCTCCACTTTGAGCCTGCAAGATGATTTCAGCATCTTTCCCCAAACATGTATTCTGATGTTGAAATGTGATATTATTTAAATATTTAAAAATGCATAGCTGCCACTAGGCAAATAAGATTGCACCACCCACAACAGACTATGATGGCTAACCTAGGGGGTATGGAAGTTGAGGGGGCGGTGAGGACGTTGAAAAGGTGATAGAGAATGACATGGTTGGATCTGTTTAGGTAGGTCATTCTGTCATGCTGAGAGGGATACATTGGAATGGGTGAGACAAGAGACTGGGGGCTTAAGAGGGGGTCACAGCAATTGTTCAGGCAAGAACTGGGAAGGAAGGTGGTAGAGGAGAGAAGGAAACACTTCCCAGGAGAAGTTGACAGGACAGGATTCTATTTCATCTTTGGCAAATCTGCAGCACAAAAAAGGATGACTGTTGTTTTATTTTCTTATTTATTTAGTCAGTCTCACTCTGCTGCCCAGGCTGGAGTGCAGTGGAACGATCACAAGTCACTGCAGCGTTGACTTCCTAGGTTCAGGCAATCCTTCTGCCTCAGCCTCTTGATTAGCCTACAGGTGCACGCCACCATGCCTGCTTAATCTTTTGATTTTTTTGTAGAGAGGAGGTCTTGCTATGTTACCCAGGCTGGTCTTGAATCCCTGGGCTCAAGCAGTCCTTTTACCTCGGCCTTCCAGAGTGCTGGAATTATAGACATGAGCCACCATGCCGGGCCTAACAATTGTTTCTTCTGAGGTGCAGATATTAAACTAAAGCAGGTTACTAAGTTTGCTGAATTCAAACAGTTTACTGCCAAAATCTGCTTTTTAATTTAATTTTAACAACGTTTTGAATGACAACAATCTGCTAAACTTATGTGTGCTTCGTTTTGGCATTACAAAGACTGCATAGAGCTACCTCTGAGGAGTCCCAGTCTCACCTGGTCTAGTAGAGATAGACACATGAAGTACAACCACAGTGGTGTGGGAGAAACATGACTGTTATGGGTAACAAGCTGTGGGAGCAGAGGAGAACCCAGTTTGAACCCTCCCAGTGGAGTCAGGGAAATATTTCATGGTCTTGAAGATTGAGTAGCAGCATTTTCAAGGATGTATCAGGGCAAGAAGGGAATTCTAGACTGAGGGCAAAGTATGGGCAAAGTCACAGAGATGTTGCAGCACAGATCATGTCCCGAGGCATGTGGAATAATGGTGTGGATTTGAGTTAGCTTGTGTTCAGATTCTGGATCTTTTAATTCTATAATTTTGGGCAACTTAATTTCCTGTGCCTCAATTTCCTCATCTGTTAAATGTGGTTATTCATAACACTTATCTCACAGGGTCATTATGAAGATTAATGAAAGTACTTGTAAATTACTTAGAACAACTCCTGGCACATGGTAAATTCTCAATACATGCTAGTAGTTATTATTTGACTAAATACTTGGGAGTTAAGGAAGAGAGTCAGGGGAGAATGAAGGGTGTGACTATTTGCTATTACTGCTTTTTCTTTAGAATGTTCCTAGGTGTCAAATAATAAGAGAGGGCTCCTAGGACCAGGCAATGCTTTAGTAAAAATGTAGACTAAATTATCTAGAACTTGAAAAAGGAAATTTGAACTCAATAACAAATGGTGGAACCTGGACCTTAATCCTTGGACATTTCATCTATCCTCTGGAGCAAATCAACTAATTACTCACAAATTGCCACATTTTAACAGTTGGATTCAAACAACATATTTCTCTGTGGAGCCATTCCTCACTCTCACTGATTTTAAGGACAAGGTTTGCTTCATAAATTGGAAGAAATAATAAAATACAAGCCCCCAATGTGGTCTCTTCCTGGGGAAGAAACAGTGCATTGGGTTTCACTGAACCTCACTTTCAATCTGTGCAAACTAAAGGCACCCTGTGAATCCCCCAAGTTATATGTCATGACCATTTTGCTGGGGAAATGCTGGTCTAGTTAAGACCCCAAGGCCTCTAGTAATCTAAAAAACTGAAATGTGGTGGGATTATTTACCCAGGTGGCTTATATAACAGTCCCTCTTTTGAGCATCTTATTAGTCCTGTTTCTGAACCAGTAATTTCTTTTTTGTGGGAATAAGAGGTTGACTGTTTTGATATTTCTCTTTGTCCTTCCTCATTTTAGGATGCATCAACGACTAGTGAGAACTTTTTTCCAACTTATCCCTCCTACTTTCCTATTCTAGACCCATCAATGTTGGCCAACTCTTACTAGAGTACACAGTTGGTGAGGGGCATTTGCCATACTCACTACTGGGTTTCTGGGCACTGGAAACACAACAATAAATCAAAGAAACATAATATGAATTAAACACCTATTCTGTGTTGTGCTTCCAGCTAGACATTGTGAGGAATCATAGTAGGTAGCAGTTTATTGAGTATTTGTGTGTGTGTATTTGTATGCATGTATGTGCAAATATAAATACTATGCTCTAAGCACTTTACACACATATTTTTATTTAATCTTCACAACAAGTTTATGGAGTAGGAAATGTTATGCCCAATTTACTGATGAGGAAGCTGAAACTTGCAGATGTTAAACAACATACTCTGGTCATTTTGCTAGGAAGACTCACTGTTGGGAGCTGAACCCACTTATTTCTGAATTTAAAGCTCTCTCCCTTAACTACTCTGAACTTCTCTACTACACCAAAGAAGCACACGGCTTGGTCCTTATCCATGGGAGAGGCATTGTGCTAGTTTTTTATTGACTCTTACTAGGCAAATCTCCAGGAGTTTAAATCAGCCAGAACCTTGATCTTGGACTTCTGGCCTTCAGTACTGTGAGAAAATAAAATTCTGTTCAACAACCAAGCCATGACATCTTGTTTGGTAGCCTGTAACAATAAGGTCCTTCATACACTAAGTGTTCAGTAAATGGTTCTGCAGAAATCTCAGCCCAGCTATCACAGGAGAGCTTGTGAACTGTCTGTCCTAATGTCAACCACCAATGCATGGGGTCAGGACTGACTTTCTTCTCTCCAGAAGGGCTCATAGTCAGCCATGATAAACACCAAAATATACATTCTTGTCCTTAAACATGGCTAAAATTTATTAAAAAATTAAGTACATGTTAAATAGTACAGAAACATGAAGAATGAAAGAGTGAAACATTAAGAAGCTGTGCATCCTTCCAGATTTTCTATGTAGGTGCCATGTTTGCCTTTGAAATGCCTCTCTCCCTACATTATTACAGTATCTTTTAGGATGTGAGCACAGAACATTCCTGGAAACTTCTAGTACCAGGCTAGGTGTCCTCTCTCTGAATAGCTGCCCATCTCTCCCCAGGAAGATAGAAGTCAAAGGACAGGAAGGACATGATTTCCTTTTTCTTCCATGACGAGGATCAGTGGGGCTTCCCGCAGAAGCAATTGACACTAGATCTTGAAGCTCTCAGAAAAAGTCGAGGTCCTGGGGCAGCCCCATCTTCCTGACTATCTTTCCCTTTCCCAGTATAATAAAACAGAGCAGGCCTGGAACCCCCCAGATCTGCATGAGAGCATGAGATTCTGGTTGTGTAGATAATGTCAGAGAGTATGGTGTGCTTTAGAAACATATGCAGTTGAATGAAACGAGGACTGACAGGCTCACTCCTCAGGGCAGATGACGGAGAAAGACAGATGGACTCGTGGGAGCATTTGCATAGACTGCTATAGATTTCTCCTGATTTAATTGTTACAAAACGACAAGTGGTAGGAAGTAGGTAGTTAACTACATTGTGGACGATAAAGCTGACGTTTTTGGAGAGGTGAAGGGATTTTGCAAGTGTTGTTCACATGGATACCTGACACAGCACTCATTCCCTGTCAGCCTGGACGCCCACCACTCGTGCAGCAAGTGAGTATGCTCAGGAGGTGGGGAAAACTGTATGTAACAGGAACAATTGCACACAAGACTGAGGTGGCTTTAAACTGGAATTCAGGGATAAGGAGAAAAATGACAGACTATCAACTTTTTTTTTTTTGACTCTGCACCCTCTATTTTAGATTCAGAAAATTCATTCCAGGTATCTGAATGAAGTTCAACAGAAAACAAACACACATACACGCGCTCCCACTTTTCTGCAAGTTTCTATGTTGGGAGCTTAGAATTTCTGTTTTTCTCCCAAGTTTCCCAGTATTCTGGGTTAGGAAAGAAGGGCCCGGCCCCAACAGGTACAGATGCTGCACCTTAGTGGGAATAGTAACACAGTCAGTACTTCCACTGCTGGGGAACGAGACTGCTCCCTGAGGACCAGAGTGGGAGGCTGGTGGGTCTGGGGTCCTCTGAGTCCAGGCTGAAGAGGTCCCTCCTAGTATGAAAGATCTCCTTCAGCTTCTTGTGTCACTTCATATCCAACAGGACCTTGTCCAGGTGGACCTCCCATTTCTGGCTCCGGGCTAAGCTTCCTGGGGTGCATCTCTGGTCAGTCAGGGCATCCTTTGGTGTCACTGGCTTATTATCAAAGTCAAATTCCATGGGCACGTGTAGTCAGTTTTTTCTCTTCCTCTTCTTTGGCCTCCTATTCCTTATCTGATTTCTCTCTTCACTCTGGCCCTCGGTCATGGGAGGCTGGTGCGGCAGTATCTCAGCTTGAAGCTCCAGGGTACCATGGGCCGCCAGTAGTTCATAAAGCTGCTGGATTTTGGACGGCGGGAGCATCCAGGACTGCCCATTTATGGGCAGCTCCACCTCCTCATGTCTGGACTAATACCTGCCTCCCGGACTGCGCAGGGCCATTGTACCAGACTATCAACTGTTAACTGCAGAGGACAAAGAATCTGATTATGGGAGAATAGTGCTTCAAAGTGTCCAGCTATTTAAAGGAGGGAGAAACAGGGAAGTGTGATGGAAATAGTACTTATGACTTCAGACGTGGATCTAGTCATGTGCAGGCTATGGAGGATAAAGAAGGAAATGACAACATTTTAATACCAAGTAACATGTTAGAAAGACTGCTGAGAATTTATCAACATGAAGAACCTGGATGAGAAAGCCAAAGTGTGGGGTGTGGCAAGAGGATACCCAGGGGAGTAATAACCATAAACAGGGGTGGGATGTTTAAAAGCCATGCACAAGAGATGAAGAGATGGCCAAATAACCAGGGAAACAAGAAAGGTGCAGATGGCCAAAAATAGTCTCCGAATGGGTGAAGCCCACAATGAGCAGGAGCCTGTAAACATTGTTACAAACAAAAACCTTTTTTTTTGAAGCTAATTTTAAAGCCAGGAGAAAACAAGGGTTGAATGAAAGGCCCACTGCTTGGGGCAGGTGGGATAATGTTACTGGGTGACAGAGACGGCAGTGTTATCTTGCCTTTGTATGCTCTATCAAACAGAATGACCTTGAAACTGAAGAGAGTAGAACAAACATGATGAAGAGGGAATTGGAATCTGTTCTAAGGAAACTTACAGGATGGAGCATCTTTAAATGAGTTCAGACCAGATAAATTACTTTTGAGGGAGCTGGAACTCAAGAATACTGCCCCAAACTCTGCAGAGCGATGGGGAACGCTGGATAACACTGCTGTGTGCCTCCCCATCCTCCCCAAAGGGAAAAGAACTGGGGCACACGACTTGATGTTGACATCTGACAACGTTCCAGAGCGGTAAGTAGAAGGTGGCTTAGCAGAGAAAATAGTGTCCTCTTGGAACTGGCGTGAGTCCGTTAAAAACAGGCAAAGCAAAACAAGGGAGCCCCATGATCTCTTTTTGTGAAGAGGAAGCAGGTTAGTGGATGAGACAAATAAGCCAGGCTGCGAGGTTGATGCTGTTCCTCAGAATGAACCTGTGTGTGAGAAGAAATGTGACTCGCATAATATCTCGGGGAAGAAGCACTGAGTGCCCATTTCCAAAGTGTCTCAGTAAATGGCCAAGGGCTGGTCTCTGAGGACACCCGTGAATAACATCCATCTTCTCAATCTGCTTTCTGAACGAATTGAAATAGAAGACAAAAGAGTAAGCATGTGAGGGCCAAACTGTTGCCTCTATGACTGAAAAGGGCTAACTTGCAGGGCTTAGCTCAGTGTGACAGCCAGCTAGGCCCTTTAACAAGACAGACTTTCCTGTTCAGCCTCAGACAGCATGGACGAAGGCAGGGTTCCCAGGGGGAAGAGCAGAACTCTGTTCCCTGTAGGTGAACTCCCTACTAGTAGCGATCAAAGGAGTAGCTGAGACGAGGAGGACCAGTTTATTCCCCCAAATCCACCAATCAGACTTTTTCACCGCCATGACTTTCTCCTGGGTAAGAGCAATGATGGGTGAGAGATGCCAGGAGTGACACCTCTGCATATGGAAGGAAAGAGTCAGAGCCAGAAGACAAGTCCCCTGGAAGACGTCATCTTTCATTATCACACCAACAGCGTTTCATTGTAGCTCTATATACCAGTCGCCTCCTTCACTAGCTACCTCCCTCAGGCACCTCTTGACACATGGAGGTCCTCCATAAATGTGAAATGTGATAATTTTTGAAATTTGAACTGATTTATTTTTATTATTGGTAAGTCTTGGTTGTTCCTAGTTCTTCATTTCCTCAAGGATCTCTGTCTTTTAAATCAATGGTATTCATGGCTTTCAGAAGACAAACACAGCCTAGACAAAGGAATCACTGTTCAGTTTCATTTCAAAGTAGAATTTTGTTGAAAAAGAGAGTCTAAGCCTACAGCAGAGACAGTCATCTGAAAACTGATTTGCAAGAACTAGACTGACAAGGTGTGTTGGCATCCAGAGACAGAGACTTGGTGTATTTCTATTCATTTTGTAAGTTGTGTAATTTGAACTAGAATTCTTTTTCTTAGCTTTGAGTGTCAGGGATCCTGGATTGGTCAGGTGAGCTTGGTTGAATGGAGAGCAATTGCTGAGATCAAGGTAGAGGATTATATTTTCACGTACACACATATCAGGGCAAAAGCTAACAAAGTAAATCCTTTGCTCTAATGTCATATCCAGTTGATGGTGGGAAATTCATGTGCTGGGTCCAGGTTGGAATTTAGGCTCAGTTTGTATGAAGTCTGACAATTAGGTTTCCGAATCATCCTAGAAAAGGTGTTACATGCTTCATTGCCGAATTGTCACTATGGTCACCTTCCAAGTACTCTCCTTGGGAAGTTATAGACCAATGCCAGGGCCTAGTTCACCTATCAAAGCAATTTTGGAACTCATTTTCTGGAATGGCAACTAGAGTTATCATCGTTATTTGTCGAGTTCTGACAATTAAGTTTGTGAACTTGCCACCATGTGTTTATATTGGCAATGCTATACAAATAACTGTATTGAAACACCTGCCCTACTCACCTGATCTGGTCCCCACTTGCTTTTTTCTTCTCTTGGAGATAAAGGAAATATTGAAAGGAAGACATTTGATGATGTTCAGGACATCAAGGGTACTACGACAATGGCTCTGATGGTCATTCCAGAAAAAGAGTTCCAGAATTGCTTTGACAGGTGGACTAGGTGCTGGTGTCAGTGCATAGCTTTCCAAGGAGGAGTACTTTGAAGGGGACTGCAGTGATATTCAGCAATGACATATGTAGTACTTTTTCTAGGATGAGTTTGCGAACTTAATTGTCAGAGCGCGTATGACCTTGGGCAACCTCCTTAATCTTTATGGGTCTTTGTTTCCTCACTTATAAAATGGTGATGAAAGCCCGTGGCTCCCTTGACTGGTGCCAGTCTACCCACCAGTCAGCTGGGCCACCACATAAATCCAGCCCTAAACCTCCAACTTTGGGAGCCCTCCAGCTGTTGTTCTTTCCAACCCTTCAAACATTCTCATGTACAGAGCCCCCTGGGTCACTCACCCTTTGCCTGGATATAGCTCTTTGTCTTGGCTAGCGGAATTTGGAGCCCGTACTTCAGCCTGTCACCTTGGTTCCGTCCAGATACCCTACTAGGATACCACATCAACAGACTGAGAGCACAGCCAGCCACCTGAGTGCCTGTGAACCAGGCCTACTGAATGCCCCAGTCTCTGCCTTTCTACAAGGGAGGTCAGAGGATACACAGGATTGTGACGAAAAGTTAATGAGATTTTGTATAGCATCCAGCACTGTGCTTGGTATACTGTGCTTAAGAATGTTGGTTTCCATCTTTTCTTGGTATATTACAATGGGTTGTCTTAGGGAGGAGAAAGATGATGGCTCTTCTTAATTAAAATTTAACATTTTAAAAGGATTGGAGAGCAGAGAGAGCTCTTGTGGGAAAAGACCAGAGAAGCAGGGTGCTTTTCTCCTTACCTTATCTGAAATTTATCTCATAATAGCTACTTGGCCCACTGAATGCTTAGTCACTTGATCTACTGTCACCTTCATTAGTCATTGCTCCTGGTTAATTCTTGTCACAATTATGATTTCTTTTGCTTATTTCTAAACCCAATCTTACTCCCATTAGAAAAACCAAGTCGGGCCGGGCACAGTGGCTCATGACTATAATCCCAGTACTTTGGGAGGCTGAAGTGGGAGGATTGCTTGAGCCCAGGAGTTCAAGACCAACCTAGGCAACATAGTGAGACCTAAAAAAAAAAAAAAGATCAAAAATTAGCCAGGTGTGGTGGTATGTGCCTGTTGTCCCAGCTTCTTAGGAGGCTGAAGTAGAAGGATTGCCTGAGACCAGGTGAACTATGATTGGTTCCTCTACACTTCAGCCTGGGTGACAGAGTGAGACCCCGATTCCAAAACAAACAAACAAAATACAAGTTGGAACCCAGCAAAGCAAAGTGAACAGAACCTGCAAGGGAGACAAAATCTCAGGATTAGATGGACCCATCAGTGGAGGATTTCAGAGGTGAAGGTGGCACTCTGTTGGACAGGGGAAGAATTAGAAGTCAGAGGAAGATGGACTAAGCTTTGGTCCATCAAAATCCTTGGTTTGATGCAGGCAGAAGTGGATGTGATGGAAAAGCCCCAGGCCAAGCCAATTTTGCCAGTGCAGTTCCTCAGGACAGGTTCACATAGTGGGTCTGCAAAATTGTGCTGAAGGGTGCCATAGGCTTCCTGACCCACCTGAAGAATAGTGTTAATGCTGATACCTCCCAGGCAAGGCTGGCTTTATGGGAAGGAGACCCATGCAATTGTACAGGATCCTACTCCCAGAAAGAATCAGGTGCCTGGCATAATACTCTGCTGTCATCATCTTGGAATTTTAAATCATTTTATTTTGAACTCATGTTTTGTAAGAAAGCCAGGTGGTATGATGGCCCATGCCTGTGAGCAGAGGAGAGATGCCAGGTGGCCCGTGTGCAAGGGTAGGCCCAGACCCTCTCAACTAAGCAGGCAGTGGGCAGTGTGCATGCTGAGCAGGTGGCCTGGCCACCCCACCTGCATGCTCGGAGCTGTCCAGGGTGCTGCAGGGCCACGAGGGGTTGGTAGGTCAGTTGCTACGCCCAGATTGGTAATGATAGTGGCAGTAATAGCATCAGCAGCAGCAGTAGGGAGAGGACTCTGTGATAGGAGGTTAGCCGGCCTGTTCATCCCTGGCCTGTGCCTGCAACATCTGTGCTGATATTCACTCTCCAACCTGAGCACCAGTATAACACCTGTAGGTGCGTACGGAGTAAACGTTGTCAGTAAATTATTACAAAATGAAAGTGTACACATGGGTGTTGCAGTAAGGCATGCAGGAGAGTTATTATAATTCTTCAAAGAATTGAGAATTTCTGCAGTTGAAAACTGCTACAATATTGCAAAACAAATGTCACAGGTTTAAAAATAGAAAAAATTTAAAGATCAGCAGGGCACAGTGACTCACACCTGTAATCTCAGCACTTTGGGAGGCCAAGGTGGGAGTATTGCTTGAGTTCAGGAGTTTGAGACCAGCCTGGGCAACATAGTGAGACCTCGTCTCTACAAAATATCAAAAAATTAGCTAGACATTGGTGGCACGTATCTGTAGCCCCAGCTCTTTGGGAGACTGAGGCAAAAGGATCATCTCAGTCCAGGAGCTCTACACTGCAGTAAGCTGTGATCATGCCACTGCACTCCAGCCTGGGCAACAGAGTGAGATCCTGACTCAAAAATAAATAAATATAGATTAAAAAATTTAAAGATGAGCAGGTACTGTGGCTCATACCTGTAATCCCAGAACTTTGGCAGGCTGAGGAGGGGGGATTATTTGAGCCCAGGAGTTCTAGAACAGCCTGGGCAACATAGCAAGACCTCATCTCTATAAAATATAAATAAATAAGTAAATAAATAAATCTAATGATCATATCAAATAGAAAAGAACACTATTTTCATATGATACTCTAGATGAACCAATTATAAGTGAGAAAGACAATTTAAAAATAATTTTTTCCTTGTAACTGAAGATACAGCTGTAGAACTATATACAGATGTTTTGAATGATATGCAAATTATGAAGCCACTTTCAGTTTCTTATACATTCTCTACAAGTTACAGGAAATTGAATAGGAAACATTAAAATGTGATTATATGAATTTCCATTTAAAGTTAAATTTAGACTGAATTTGAATACTGAATTGTATGAAGAGTTAAATCTTTTTAGAAACATTGTTTTGCAAGAAATCATCAGCTTTAACTATACTGAAATTTATATTTTGAAATAATTTATCAGAAATTTGACCAGATGCAGTGACCCATGCCTGAAATTCCAGTATTTTGGGAGCTTAAGGCAGAAGGATCACTTGAGACATGAGCTTGAGAGCAGCCTGGGCAACATAGTGAGACTCCCATCTCTAAAAAAGAAGATAAATTTATTCCACTGTTGTAATATCCTATAAAATATTCTTAACAGTTTCACTCACAATTGTATCAGCATAAATCCTTTTTCAAAATCAGAAGTTACCAAAAATCAGTAGCAATTATTCATTTGTCAAGAGGGAGCTGTTGCTTTCAATTATATCCATTGTAAATGAAGTTGCTATATATTTTGATAACCTAAGCAATGAATTTCCAAAAAAACAAGCCAGAAAATTCTTTTTTTTAACATTCACAAAATACTTTTTATTTATACATATTTCCAACTTTATCAATTATTGCAATAAGGTCCTTTGTTGCATTTTTTCCCTTCCAGTTCAATATCCAGTCTAAGATTACATATTACATGTAGTTGTCATGCTGTCTTAGTCTCCATTAATGTGAAATAGTACCTCCAGAAAATTCTTATAGTCCATCAAGATATCACATTAACGAAATGTTATCATTTGTTGTATTATGTAAAATTATGAAACCAATGTCTGATTTTTTTTTTTTTTGAGTCAGAGTCTCACTCTGTTGCCCAGGCTGGAGTTGCAGTGGCATGCTCACGGTCACCCCAGAGTCGACTTCCTGGGCTCAGGCGGATCTTCCACCCCAGCCTTCCAAGTAGCCGGAACTACAGGTGCATGCCACCACATCCAGCTAATTTTTTGATATATTGTAGAGACAAGCTCTCACCAAGTTGCTCAGGCTAGTCTCAAACCCCTGGGCTCAGGCAATTCTCTCACCTAGGTCTCCCAAGGTGACGTTTGATATTTTTACAGTTTGTAAATTTTTTTTTGCTCTATAAATATCATCATCATCCCTATGATGTTTTATAAGTAATACAATATTTTTAAAGGAAAAGATTTGTATTTTAAAACCTTTAGTGCCATGCTTTCTCTCCTCTAACTTTTCAAATAAGGAGCTTGACATTTTATTTTGCACTGGCTCCACAAAATATATAGCTAGCCTTATTCTCAGAGCTATTTCTCAGCTGGCCTTAGGATTCATTGTAGAAAAATGATCGTTTTTCTTGTCTGCTTTTATAAAAGCCTTGAGTGGATTCTTTCTGCTTGTTTTGCTTTTTGAGTGTGTGGGGGTGTCTCACTCTGTCGCTCAGGATGGAGTGTAGTGACACCATCATGGTTCACCCCAACCTCAGCTTCCTGGGGTCAGGCGATCCTCCTGCTATAGCCCCCTGAGTAACTGGGACTATAGGTGCGTGCCGCCATGCTCAGCTAATTTTTTGATTTTTTTATAGAGATGGGGTCTTGCAATGTCACCCAGCCTGGTCTCAAACTCTTGGGCTCAAGAAGGTATCCCACCTTGACCTCCCAAAGTACTAGGATTACAGGCATGAGCCACCACACTCGGCCAGGTGGATTCTTATAAGAAAGAGAGCTCTGAGAATGGTGTAGTGACAAACAGGTGGCCTCTTCTTCTGGGGGGCCAACACCAGTAGCCATGGAGTCAAGAGATGACTCTTCACTGTTGAGTCCTCAGACCTAGTACAGTGCCTGGCACAAGTCGACGAACATTAGTAGGATGAAAGAGTTATAAATTTCATCACCAGAGTGGGACAACTTGAGTTTAAGAGAGTATATGAAAAACATTCAAAAGCATGGAGTCAATCAAAAGCTAAGGCAACAGTTTGAAAACACTGACTTAGTTATATATGAAATCTTCAAACTTGTTCTCAGAGCACTTATTCTGGGATGCTAACAGGGCTTTCATAAAATCAAAGTCCAGTGGCAGAAGAGGCTTGGGAAATGCTAGATTAAATCAAATCAGACAGGTTTTGTTTGTTTTTAACTTTGTTTTTGTTTGTTAACAGCATTGTTAATTCTCAGTGTGCATTGTGACTCTCCAAGAGAGGGATATGTATGTGTAGTCTTTTCTCAGGTTGAAGATTGTGGGTTTTTTTTGTTTCTTGTTTTGACTTGGAGTCTCCCTCTTACCCAGGTTGGAGTGCAGTGGCACAATCACAACTCGTTGTAGCCTTGGCCTTCTGGGCTCGGGCGATCCTTCTGCCTCAGCCTCCAGAATAGCTGGAACTACAGGCACCTGCCACCACACTTGACTAATTTTTGATTTTTGGTAGAGACAAGGTCTTGCCATGTTGTCCAGGCTGGTCTCCAACTCTTGGGCTCAAACGATCTTCCCTCCTTCAGTCTCCTAAAGTGCTGGAATACAGGCATGAGCCACTGTGCCCAGCCAATCATGGGTTCTTTATTTGGAGAATGCTGTTTTTCAGACACAGCCTGAGACATGCTGATTTGCCACCTCCTTTCTCGTTTCTTCTAGGCAGCGTCTCTAATGATTGAAAAGTGATGCCAGAATCCTTCCGGACCAAATTCTCAGACCCAAGCTGCAGTGCTAATCAGTTTTTGATTACTGAGCTAGGCCACATTGTATGGAGGAGTGAGTCTCTGGGGCTTGGGAACTAGAGTTGTCCTCTCTCCTCTCTTTAGTTCTGTGGCATTGGGTAAGTCACCTAACCTCTCTGAGTCAGTTTTCCAAGCAATAAAGTGGTGATAACGAAATCTGTGTTACTATTATCGAAGGGGTTATTGGAGGCTTAAGTAAGAAAATGTCTGAGTACAAGACCTGGCATGTTCAGGAAATTTTAGGTCTCAAATTTCAGCTGTCAATTTATTTTGAATTGTAAGTATTCTTCAAATACTTCTAAGGAAGCAGAATCATCATTTCAAAAGGATCTTCCAAGGAAACCAACTCAGAAAGTAGTTATAAGCCATGTTTTTCTGGTTGGACTAGGGATGGGAGGCTGAGTACAGTAACATTTTCTATGAGCTTGAAATTTAAAAGAAAATGTCATTAAAATATTTTAATTTTGGTGTGTTAAGAACACTTAACATGATAATTACCTCCTTGACATATTTTTTGTTTTTTTGAGTTGGGGTCTTACTCTGTCGCCCAGGCTGGAATACAGTATGGCATGATCATGATGATCATGGCTTATGGCAGCCTCAACCTCCTGTGCTCAGGCAATCCTTCTACCTCAGCCTCCCAAGTAGCTGGGGTTACAGGCACGTGTCACCATGCCTGGCTAATTTTTTTATCTTAATTTTTTTTGTAGAGATGAAGTTTCCTTATGTTGCTCAGGTTGGTCTCAGACTCCTAGGGCTCAAGTAGTCTACCCGCTTTGGCCTCCCAAAGTGAAGGGATTACAGGTGTGAGCCGTTATACCCAGCCCATTGACATATTTTTAAGTGTACAGTAGAGTATCACTGATTGTAGGTGTAATTTTGCAAGCAGATCTCTAGAACTTATTCATCTTGCAAAACTGAAACTTCTATGAGTTCAATTTATAAATCCAATTGTGTACTTGATGCTTCAATTTTGATGTCTTAATAGACATCTCAAAGCAAATCTTTTGATTCCTTGCCCCCAATGCTGGAATCAAGATTTGATTCCTCCTCTAGTCTATCTCATTTTATAAGATGGTCCCACCACCTACCCTGTAGCTCAAGCGCTGGTCCTGGAGCTGTCTTTGATTTCTCTATCATTCTGCACATGCACGCAGTGAGTCTTGTCAGCTCAAATCCATCTACTTCTCATCACCTCCACCACTGTCTCTTATTTCAAGTCATTGTTATGTCTGACCTGACATGGCAGGCGATGTCCGTGCCAACTCATGTCCCTCAGACCTTCCCATGTTGTTCTGGCCAACTTGAATCTCAGTGACTGAGGGCTTCCCTCCACTCTTGAAAGGTCACCCTGCCCTGCCTGCTATGGGCTGGAAGGGTTGGGGAATTAGCAGATACTGCCTCCGACAGCAGCCTCAACCAGTGACTTTTGGGAGTCAGTATATAAATACCCCTGCTCCTTGTCTTTCAGGTGGAAATAGTCTGAGGTGTGTGGTTTTTCTGTTTGTTTGTTTAATTTTTTAAATCAAAGTCTTACTATGTCACCCAGGTTGGAGTGCAGTGGTATACTCACGGCTACCACAGCCTTGACCTGCTGGGCTCAGGTGACCCTTTCCTCTCAGCCTTCTAAGTAGCTGGAACCACAAGTGTGTGCCATCATTTTTAATTTTATAATTTATTGTAGAGATAAGGTCTCACTAAGTTGCCCAGGCTGGTGTTGAGCCCTTGGGTTCAGGCAATCTTCTTGTCTCTATCTCCTAAAGTCCTGGGATTACAGGTGTGAGCCACTGCACCCGGCTTGAGGTGAGTTTCTGAACAGTTTTTCTAAGTTTCTCTGCAGGACTAAGCTCCGATCACTCATCATGGTGGCTAGGTTAGTAATACATTCTTTGCTGCTCACCTTTCCAATACACAACCCAATGCTTCCACCAAGATGTTCCCTGTATTCCCTAAATACACTAAATGTACTTGGGTCTGTAACTCAGGGTTTACTGCTGGGGGAACCCAAACAAAGACTCTGGTTTACCGAAATAGTCTATTTCCCCTACAAATCTTTGCCTGCACATGAGCCAGACTGAAATTCTCAAAATGTAAAGTGGATCATATTTTCTCTGTTTATAAGTCTCTGCTTGGTTTCCACTCTGCTTAAATTAATGTCCCAAGTCGGTTATATGGCGCAGCATGGCACAGACTCTGGCCTTATCCCATCCCATTCATTCTCTTTTCTGCTTCCCCGCAGCCACATGGAGGTATTGTCTGCATCTTGAACTTATTGGCTCGCTCTGTCTAAGTCCATTTGTCCTTGTTCCTTCTACCTGGTGCACTCTGACTCCTCAGGGTTCGAGCTCCTGTTTAAAATTTTAATCCCAGATCAAATATCATCTCCTCTGAGAAGTCACTCTAAAGTAGCTGCAACCTCCCTCTGTGACAGCTCTTTGGGATTTTCTTGATGTCTATGTGTTTATTTACTGCTTGCCTTTCCCATTCTGTAGGACCCTGCTATGAGAACAGGAATCTCATGTGTCTTGGTCTCATTTTGTCCTCAGCACCTAAATCAGGTCTTAGTGCTTAGCAGGAGCTTGATGTACATATTTATTGAAAGAATAATGTACAGTGTGATATTTCATTTGTCTTTATGTCATAGAGTGGTCTATTAACACTTATCATTTGTATTATTGTAGTTATTTAATCTAAAACTTACTAATAATTAAAAATAAAATTAAATGATCACTAATAATGAAGAGATTCATTTACATAATAATGATCATGCCAGAGATGTGCCAGGTACTATACTAGGCACTGAAATAAGATTGATCTCTGTTCTTTCATGGAGAAACTTGTGACATAACTAAAAATAAAAAAATAGAAAGAGTAAAAGAGTAGGTCGTCTCATGTCTTTTTTTTTTTTTTGAATCAGGGTCTTACTCTGTTACTCAGGCTGGAGTGTAGCTGCACAGACCACAGCTCACCACAACCTCAACCTCCTGGATTCAGGTGATCCTTAATGTCTCCTGAGTAGCTGGGACTATAGGTGTGTGCCACCTTGCCTGGCTACTTTTTTGATTTTTTTATAAAGATGAGGTCTTACCGTGTTGTCTAGGCTGGTATCAAGTTTCTGGCCTCAAGTGATCCTCCCTCCTCAGCTTTCCAAAATGCTGGGATTACAGGTATGAGCCATTGTGCTCAGCCTGTCTCATGTCTTACAACAATACCAGTCCCGTGGGGATCAGTTTTGCCAAATACATTCACTTTACTATGGTAGCTGAGCCTCCTGATGGCACTATAAGGAGCCTCATTCTTCAGATGAGGAGACAAAAGCTTAAAGAAGTGAAGAGCTTTGCCAGAGTTCATGCAGCTTGCAAGAGACAACAGCAGGACTGCGAATAGATGTGGGGATTCCAGAAGCACGTATTCTTTCCACCACCTGCTGCATCTCCCACCCCAGCACAGCCTGGGTGCAGAACAGATGCCCACCACATGCCTATTGATGGAGGAAGATGGTTGCTGACACCGAAGGACGCCTCCTCCACGTGGGAGCCCCTTGGGTGTCTTGACCAAGAGACACTGCCAGTTGCTGTTGCTGCTGCTGGGCCACAATTACGTGGTCACTGTGGGAGGCAGTGGGCTTTTTGTAAAGCAAATCCACTACTGGGAATAAATATTTGATATAGGTGCACACCTGCTAAATGGCTGTTATGTTTTAATACATTGTTAGCTGAACGCACTAAAGAAATACATTGGTTAAATAAATAATACGTATAATCTGCTAATGTACATCGGTGTCTAGTGCAGTAAGCTGATCTTAAACTCACATCTATTCAGAGCATCAACCCGTTTAAGACACAGAAGTACTCTATGGCAAATTGAGGACAGGGAATTAATAGGTTTCTTCTTAGTTATAAATAATAGATTTAGCTTTGAAAACAAAGCTAAATCTATAATTCAGTATTAGTTTCTCTAACCCATGGCATAGACAAAGCCTTGCCACATGTCTGCCAAGGCTTAAAATGTAGAGCTTCTGTGACCCAAGTCATGTGCACTGTAAGGGAGGGATGAAGTGAGGAGAAGAGGGAGAAAAAGGTACCAAGGAGGCAGTCAGAGTCAGGGTGGGATTAGAAAGACCATCTCGCTTGTGTGTGTGAGAACTGCAGGTGAGGAGGAGCGAGTGGATTCAGCCTCCTTCTTCTTCTTCTTCTTTTTTGTAAATTAGAGATGGGGTCTTGCTATGTTGCCTACACTGGTCTTGAAGTCCTGCCTTAAGCTATCCTCCAGTTTAGCCTCCTAAAGTGCTGGGATTACAGGTGTGAGCCACCATGACAAGCCAAGCCCTCTTTTTGAGGGGTGCGATGCCACAGTGGAAAGTCAGTGAACCACCTAGAGGGAGCCTAGACTGGTGGGCTTCATACTGCTTCACACCTCACTATCACAAACCTCACCCGCAAAACAGAAGACCCAGGACTGATTTTGGCATCAAAGGGTGATGTACTGCTTTCAGCAAATGCTATAAAATATCTACTAATAAATTTAGAGTCTAGGTTCCACTGAACTCAGGAGAGTGTATCTAGTTCTACTTTCTGGAGCCCAAAGAGGCACAGGGATCTTCCCAAAGTCCCACAGAGCCTGACCTCGAACTGGTGTTCTCCCAGCTTCCTGTCCAGCTTCTTCCAGACCACCCTCACCCTTGCTTTTCAGCCGTCATCTGTTCTCAGCTGTCTTCACATAGCACATGACTCCTGGGGAGTCAGGGTAAGTTCCCTTCTTGGTTCTGGCTGTAACTCGATGCACTGGGACAGAGAAATAGGTGCAATCTCTTCCACAGAAAATAGCACAAGGCGGATGGAGTGCGTTATCTGGCATGATCTTGGGGCATTTCATTCCTATGCTGCCAGAAGATGAGCCCTCTTCATCTTCTTCCTCCTCCTCCTCCTCTTCTCCTTTTCCTTCTTTCCCTTCTCTTTCTTCCTCCCCTCCTCCTCTTCTTCTCTTCCTCTTCCCCTCTCTTCCTCTTCCTCCTCCTCCCCTCCTCTTTCTCCTTCCCTCCTCCTCTTCTTCTTCTACTTCTCTTTCTCCTTCTTCCTTCTTTTCCTCCTCCTCCTCTTCCTTCTTCTTGGCCCAGATTTAACTTCTTCTTTTGTCCATAAGCCTAATTTCTCAAAAGGGACCCTTGTCAATATGTGGGGGACATAGGGACTCACTGCCACCAAAACCTAGAAATGAGACACACGAGAATGCCCTCTGAAAGGCTAATCGTTGGAAACCATATGCCAGACCACCATGCACACCAGGCTCCCCACTCGCGGACCAAGCCCTGGATCTTGCAGCTGCTTCCTTCCAGTCTCACTAGAAATCTTTCCATTTGCTGGTCCTATCTGGGCATGGTCCCTCCTCTGTTGAGATACTCCCACTTCCCTTTTGACTCCCTGACCCCTTCTCTTGACAGAGTCCCATGCCTCTGTGCAGTGGATGCTGTGGGGCTCTGCCCGATCCCCTCTCTAGGGTCAGTGCATTCATTCCCAGCTGCTGAAAAATGTGGACACCTGCTAAAGTTCTCACTGAGATCTGCTCTGGGCTAAAGGGAACTGCCTCCCTAAGGTCCTGTCCCTTCCCAGAGGTGGCCCAGAACCAATGACTGGCTGACTTGGGGATACAAAGGCTGTCTCCTTGCCTCAGTTGGGGTCTCTGAAGGGCCATTGGCTCCATAGCTCCCTATAGGATTGGCGGGAGCCTTGGTTGCTGTCTCCTTGGGGACTCACTTCTCCCAGCCTTGTCCTGCCTCTCTCACCTCCTTATTGGCGTATCTTCTGGAAAGCTCTTCATTCCATTTTCTGTACACAACGGTCCATCAATCTGCTTCCCAGAGACCCAAGCTAAGGTGCTTGGTACCAAGAGTGACCTGGGAGGGGGCCTCTAAGATGGAAACTTGGAGATCCTACTTAGCAGTCACCTGTCAATGAGAGCCTCAAGCTGGTGGTGGGTGGAGGAAGATCCTCTGGTGTGTGTAGCAGTGCAATCATTACTATTATTATTTGTTTTTATTTTAGAATAAGGGAATACAAGTGTATGTTTGTTCCATGGACACATTATGCAGTGGTGGGAATCGGGCGTCAGGATCCCTTTCCCCAGATAGTGAACATTGTACCTCATAGGCAATTTCTGGTCTCTCTCCCCCTTTATTGATGTCCCTACAGTCTATTATTTCTATCAATACCATGATTGTTAAGATGGAGACAGGATGCCTGTGGAGGAAGAGCACTGGCCCATGCAGGATCTTGGCCACTGGTGAGATTTGAGGGAAGTGGTAGCTAAGAGGACTATGGAATTGGGTGGCAGCCTCTGAATGCCACTGATTCACTGGAGAGAGATGATGATAGAATCAGAATGGGATTAATCACCAAGACCAGGCACAAGTTGAAAGCTGGAGGGCTTCATTGGCAGCACTCAGGGAAACCTTACTCTCTGGCGGCATAACCAGGAAGAATGAAGCATCAGGCCCAGGACAACACCATAGAAAGAACTCCTTCAGAGAAGGGTGGGTTCTGGTCCTGGCAGGTGTTCCATGCTGAAATCAGGGTCCTAATAGAGAAGGAGTGAGACCCTGAGACTTGGGATGGGGATATCTGAATAGACACAGATTTCCCTAAAGCTGCCAGGCCTGCAGATGTGGCCACTCCCATTTGCTAACAGATTCTGAAGATCACACGGAGGCCTCTATTGGGGTAGGTGTCTCACAGGTTGGAGGTTATTCCCTCAGAATCTACTTCTGGGCCAGGTACAGTGGCTCATGTCTATAGTCTCAGCATTTTGGGAGGCCAAAGTGGGAGAATTGCTTGAGTCCAGGAGGTTAGGATTGGCCCAGGCAACATAGTAATACCTCATGTCTTAAAAAAAATTAGCCAGGCATTGGACAGTGTGCCTGTAGTTCCAGCTACTAGGGAGGCTGAGACTGGAGGCTTGCTTGAGCTCAGGAGTTCAAAGCTGCAGTGAGCAATGATTGTGCCACTGCATTCCAGCTTTAGCAATAGAATGAGAATTTGTTTCTTTTTTCCTTTTTCTTTTTTTTTTAAAAAAGAGTTTAATCTATCTTTGTCTGCTCTCCTAGCTAATCACAAGAGCTACATCCAGCACAACTAGGTGGGATAAACAGGGCCTGCTAAGGGGAGAGAGAGATCATGTTGCCGGGGAGCATGTGGGATCAGAGACTGCTTGTTTAGATAGGAGAGCACTCTGAAGAGCTAACTCAGCTTCACAGCTCCCTTGGGATCAACTGAGGCCTAGTGACAAGTGCATGACCAGCCCAATCTGCTTATTTCACTTCCTTCTGGGACCTCCAATCCTCTACTGGCAACTTTCAGAACAGCTTGCTAATGTGCCTCTTCCCTGAAGTCTGTTCCAGATCCTCTCCTGTGTGCCTGTTATGAACTGAATTGTGTCTTCCTCAATTCACGTGTTGAATCCCTAACCTCCAGTGTGACAGAAGTTGGAGTCAGGGCCTTTGCAGAGGTCAGTAAGGTTAGATGAGGCCACAAGGGTGAGGCCCTAATCCTGTAGGACTCTTGTGTCCTTAGAAGAAGAAGAAACCCCAGAGCCCTTTCTCTTTCCACGCATGCAGAGAAAGGGTCATATGAGGACATAAAGAGAAGGTATCATCTGCAACCCAGAAAAAGCAGTCCCGCCAGAAACCAACCCTGCTGGTGTCTCGACCTTAGACTTCTAGCCTCCAAAACTGTGAGAAGTGTGTAGTGTTTTGTTAGGAAACCTGCAGCAGACTAACAGTGCTCCTGGCTCATTCCGTGTTTCGTCTATTGTAACACATATCACCACACTTGCTCACAATCCTGCCCCCATCCTATCGCATAGTGCCTTGAACCCTGGCACACAGTAGTTTCTCAACTAGTAATTGTTGACTGAATGGTGGATGGATGTGGCTTATAGAGATGGAAGAGCTCTCAGGCCGGAGTAAGACCTGGTGGAAATGAGGACCACATCTAAAGAAAGAAGGGGGCTGGCCAGCTGTAGAATCACAATAAAAAGCAAATCTTAGAATGGTGTCCCTCAAGTAGTATTCAGGAGAGAGGTGACTTAGTCATGGAATTTTGATTATTTTGATCCCATTATCAAGGCCATGTCAAAAAGTGGAAAGGTGAGGAAGAGGTGTAACCACTAGATGTCTAGCATTTACAGTCACATGGGTAAGACGCTGCCATGGAGCCAGGTGCCCCCGGGCGCCCTTAGCCTGCTGTCCTTGCACATTTGCTCCCTCCACCATCCTCTTCTTTTCCTGCCTCCAGTCTCCACAAATAACACCAGCTGGGGTTTAGTTTCTCATCCAGACTTGTGGAGAGGTGAAAGGCCTGGGGTATTGAAGTCCATGGAATGGTTATAATTTCCTCTTGTAAGTGAATTAACTTACATTCTGATTTTGCACATGGATCCTGTTTAGCATGAGCCTGACCCCGAGGGATGGATCTGTTCTCAGTGTGCGGCAAGTCATGTTTCTGACCCTATGAGACCCGGGGCTAGACCCTGAGTTGTAGGTGAACTCACCGAAGTCATGATGCAACCTCACCTCCTCCACCTGTTGACCCAGAATCCTGTGGATTTGTCCAGGGAGCATCCAGACCTCACAATGTGCTGAGAACTCAGTCTCTGCTTTGGGGTTTCTGTGAGCAGTAGGGCTGGGACTGAGTAGCCAACTTCCTTTTCACCTCTGATATTACCTGTTGCTGGATACATATTCATTGTTCAATGAAGAGCAGTTGAACGAAATGTCTCTGTGGTACATGGGAACCCTGGGGACAAGGAAGCTCCTCCCTTGGGGTGATGGATGAGGAGATTTCTAGGGCCTGTGGACTGCAGTGGATCCACTGCAGGATTTCACAGGGGGTCTTGGATGCTTACTGCACTCAGGGACTCTCAGAGGGCTCTTCAGGACTACAGATGGGCTCTGAGCCACAATTTGAGAAACAGTGGTCAGAACCAAATTTGGTTCTTCTGACTTGGAATAAAGCCTTTTGGATCCTTAAAACAAATCTTGTATATCTGTTATGTATTGTATTTCCCTCCCCCATTTTGCTCTAAGAGAAACTGAAGGTCTGGATTACTATCACCATGATCATTATCAAAAAGTCCTTGGAAGCAAGTAACTGTTTTCTACTCTGAGTATATGGAGAATTCCATATTGAAATCCCCACCCTAGCAGATGAACAGTATTGTGTCAGACAGTGGCAGCAGACTGGGCGTACTCACCCAATCAATGTATAGATGTTGTATTTAACAGGTTTTAAGATGCACATTTTTTTCACACTTATCATCTCTGATATTGAGATTCATCTTATCACCTATGGCAGGTCATGGTCTTAATGGGAAAAAACTTTTTTTCTTAGTATTAAATAAAATTATAATGTCAGCCAGGCTCGGTGGCTCAGCCTGTAATCCCACGCCTTTGGGAGGCTGAGGTGAGTGGATTGCCTGAGCCCGCGGGTTCGAGACCTGCCTGGGCAGCGAGACCTCATCTCTACAATAAATCAAAAGTCAGCCTGGCATGGTAGCGCATGCCTGTAATTCCGGCTACTCGGAAGGCTGAGGCGAAAGGATCGCTGGAGCCCAGCAGGTCGAGGCAGCGGTGGCCGGGAGCGGCCACTGCACTCCAGTCTGGGCGACAGAGTAAGACTCCAACACAAAAAATAAAATAAAATAAAATAATAATGTCTTCTAATTAATGTCATCCTAGATGAAATCTAAGAGTAAAATATTAGACTGCATTCTTGGTTGGGCAAAGCAGGGAGCTAGAATGCTTTTTTCCAATTTTTCTCCCTTATACATGAAATATTTTGCCCCATGTGGATGAAGAGAATTGGCTGAAGGGAAGAAACACCTCCCAACATACAATTAGGAGGAAGACCAGCACTACTCAAGGACATAGGGTACAGCCTTCCTGCTGCCTCTCCATGCCAAGGAATGCTAACACTGTGCTTGCCTGGGTATCCCTCTGGTGTAGATCACCTTGGACCCTTCCCTCTAATTTCTCAGTTATAGAATGTGACCACTCCTGTCTCCTAGGCCCTCAGAATTAGCTAATCCAAGCAATAACTCTGTGAGATACCTCCATGGCAGTGAATTGCAATGACTTCTTGCTTTGTTCTCTTCCCTTCCTTCTCCTGTGTCATGTGCATATTAACAGTGGCTTCCTGGAGTTATAATGCTTCAGTCAAGGCAGAAACTGTCATGATGGCAATTATAGGTATCAGTCACATGCAGGCAGAAGTCATGTGTGAAGTTTATCACTTCCTGAAAATCATATCACTTAGTAGGATAGTTCAATTTTTATACTCCTTTGTAGTTTAGAGAACATATATGGGAAATATTTTCTTAGTAGAACCTCACAAAACACTCTGAAGACAGAACTAGAAACGTTTAGGAGGATATTGCAGTAGTTTACACAAGAGATGGTGATGCCTATCCAGGTAGATGACCCTAGATGGAAGAAAGGAAGACGGAAATCTGGGATGATAGGTAGGCTGGAGTACATGTCCAATGGCCTTTCTGCCCTAGTTCCAATCCAATTACCAGCTGAAGGTCTGTGCTCTGTAGGGTTCTGTGAGTAGTGTGTAGCCTTCTGGGCAAGATAGGAACCTGGATACAGTGGAAAATCCTGAGGAAAAAAATTATTGATTCTAAGGAGACTGAGCTGTGGCGATCTACCCATAGAAGGTCGGTGGCTCAGCCTGTAATCCCAGCACTTTGGGAGGCTGAGGTGAGTGGACCGCCTGAGCCTGCGGGTTTGAGACCCGCCTGGGCAACTTGGCGAGACCTCATCTCTACAATAAGTCAAAAACTAGCCGGGGGTGGTAGCGCGCGCCTGTAGTTCCAGCTATTTGGAAGGCTGAGGCGGAAGGATCGCCAGAGCCCAGCAAGTAGAGGCTACGGTGGCCGGGAGCGGCCACTGCATTCCAGTCTGGGTGACAGAGACTCCAACTCAAAACAAAACAAAACAAAACAAACAAACAAAAAAGGTCAATGCCAGCCCAACATGCTCCTAGAAACACTTACTGACTACCCTACTCCCAAGGAGCTGGGGTAGGACTACAGCATGGATTGGGTTCCTCTGTCCCTCTTTGTTGCTGAGGAGATGGATAGGGGAGAGACTTCTTTCAGGGGTTTCATCAGGGACAGGGAACCTGACATATGGGCTGGTGCCTAGAGTTGGAAGATGCTGTGCTTTCCAGTGCTGGCAAGTTCATTGCCATTCTTGATAGCCTGACCTGTGTTCCAAGAAAGAACAGAATCAAGAGCTCACAAAGGAAAATTCATGTACCTAGGGCTTCCCAACAGCCACAGAGGGTAATGACAAGAATACCCAGAGGGGAAACTCCTCTGAATACAACTGCTGGAGGAGATAGACACTGGTCTTATTTTAAAAAATTATATAAGTAGTTATGGAGAGTCGTGCAGCATTGAGGAAGACCTCCTGGAAGCAGAAAATTGAACAAAAACAAAGCAAACAATAGCCACGATTTTAAATATAAAAATTCAGCAAAGAATAATCATGTTGACCTAGAAGTTCAAGTGAAATAAGTAACTTAGAGCACAGATCAGAAATATATGGTGACAGAGATCAGAGAGAAAAAACGAGATTTGGAGAACAGATTCTGAAACTCTGACACATGAATAGGAGGAGTCTAGAAAAGGTAGACTTGGGAGGGTCTGATGATGGATGTAGGTGGGAGCTGATGGAGGGGAAATGCCAAGGATGTCTCCAAGGCTTCTGGTTTGGGAAGTTGGGTGAAAAGTAGTGTCACTACCTGAAATGGGCCACCCTGGGGGACAAGTGGGTTGTTAGACAAAAAGGGCAGGTGGGGAGAGCAGAGCTCAGTTTGGAAGGGTTGAGCTTGAAAAGTTTATGGACATGGAGGTGGGGGCATTGACTGACTGTTGGATATATCGCTCTGGAGTTCAGAGCAGAAAGCTGGAGATAGAGAATTAGAAACCATCAACCTACGTTGCCCTTGAAATAATGGACGTAGAAGAGACTGAGAAAAAAACTAGCCCCCAACTGTAGGGACAAAGTGGCAGTGTGATTACCTTCTTCTCTCCTTTCCCCTTTTCTCCCCCACTCTGGACTCTACACTTTGTCTGCTTTGTCCCCTTCTTGAGAGCATGTTTTGTTCCACGAGACTTGATGGGAAAGGAGAGGGCTAGAAGAAAAGAGAGGAGGAAAAAAAGAAGAATATAAGACAGAATATTGGGAGGGGTGCCCTGAAATGGGGACACCATGTGAATACGATGACCCATGAGAATACGATCTATCATGGGAGTAGCTTCACAGTGAGGCACCGTGGTTGTCTTTCCTGAGACATAAAATGAAAGCTAGAACTAGCATTTGTTGAGTCATGATGTGCTGATCAGTGGATATGCTCTTTAACACTCATTCTGCAATTTAATTTCCTTTAATAATCTTATGCATAAGGAAAGTGAAGCTCAGAGACATCAAGAAACTTCCTGAAAATCACATAGTTGGAAGGTAGCAGGGCTGGATGACTTGCTTTGCTCACTGTACCATGGAGCACTGGACCAAAGTAACACGGCAGGCAAGCAGCAGACTCAGAGTCTCACCCATATGACTTTATTTGTATTTATACTGCGTTTTGCTATCTCAGGCTGTTCAAAGATGTGAGCACTCCCTTCCTCCAGAGGGAAGTACACACTGCCAGCCTGACCTTTCAATCTGGGCTGCTCTCTGTGCCCGCCAGGTTGCCAGCCAGATCAGACAAAGGGAGAAGAATAAGCGGTCATTCTTTCTGGGAGTTGAATGGCTGCTTCCTTATAAATACCTAGACAATCAATCTTCTGTGAATTCAACCTTTTCATTACCTATTAGCTGAATCCTAAATCATTGATGAGATGAGTTGGGAAAACCCCCAATTCATTGACTAACATCTTGAGAGTTTATCAACTCAAGCAAACAAAAAAACAAACTAACTAACAACTGCAAGCAGCAACACCTGGGACAATACTCAGCAGTTATTCACTGTGACAGAAAAAGCAGCTCTTGCTTACCACTTAGAAAATGCCTGATGTTCTCAGGTTTAAGATAAATGACATTCCTTTTAACTTGATTTATTATTTTTTAAAAAAGTAACACCAAAGTGCTTCTTGTATGTAAAGCATGCTGTACTAGGTGCTGGAGATTCCACAAAATAGTGTGTTAATTCCAGATTTCTTGGGATCATCCACATTTAAAATGTTGACTTATGTGGTCCTCACAGATGCACTAAAATTTGTTGGAAATGTTTTCCGGACTTCGGTTTGGAGACTCTGGTTATTACAGTCATATCCTTGCAGATCTTCTCAAGGACTTGGCTGAGCATGCATAATATGCACCAGGCAATTATCTTCCACTCAGCAAACATCTGGGGAAGGGCGATTAGCTATGTGTGGGCGATGCACTAAAGTTAGGGAGGAAAAACCCACATTGCTGCTCTTGCTTACTGCCCTGTAGTGGGCAAATGGGTGAAGAAATACAAACTGAGTTCCAAGTAAAGATGGAAGACCGTGTACATAGATGTGTCTCCTCTCTCTGAGAGATCCTTTAAAATAATGCTAAAAATCACAAAAGATTATACTCTTTCCACAATGAAGTGAATGAGAAATTTCAACACATTTCTTAAAGCTGGAAAACAAGTGGAATGGTGGTACCTGGTGAAGTAGAGGAAAGGAGGGGTCTACAACTAAAGAGTAAACTTAAATGTTATGTCAAGTTGAACTTCAATTTGAAAGGAGACCTAGGAACCGAAGACATCAGGCTTTGTGGGGGGTGGAGTGGTATGTGGGGCAATAAGCAGAGGCATTAGTTGGACTCTGCCTGGAACAGTCAACCTCTCCCTTGATCCCCACATGAAACACTGGGATTAAGGCATTGTTTTTCCCTCAATGTGTGCAAACAGACAAACAAAGACAAAAAACAAGAAAATTAAATTAACTTCGTGACAGATGAATACAGGAAGTTCAGCATCTGAATAATAAAAATTCTACAAAGAACAAATACAATTGAGGAGAGGAAATTATCCAAAAGTAAAAAAATGAAAGAAAATTCCCAAAGTCAAAAGGTAGAGTTTCCATATTAAAAGAGCTCACCATATTCCTAACGTAATGAACCCAAAATGACTCTAATATTAACACATCATCGTGAAGCTCATCATCCAAAGATGAAACTCCTGGCCAGGCATGGAGTCACATCGGTAATACCAGCACCTTGGGGGGCCGAGTCAGGAGAATTGCCTGAGCCCAAGAGTTAGAGACTAGCCTGGGCAACATAGTGAGACCTCATCTCTATAGAAAATCAAAATATTAGCTGGGTGTTGGTGGTGTGTGCCTGTAGTCCCAGGAGAGGTGGAAGATTCACCTGGGCCCAGAAGACTGAGGCTGTGGTGAGCCACGATCGTGCCACTGCACTTCAACCTGGGAAACAGAGTGAGACCCTGACTCAAAATCAAATCGAAACAAACAATAACAACAATAAAAAAAATTCCTGAAGTCTTCCCAAAAAGAAAACAAACCAAAGTAGAAGGTCCACAGAGAAACTGTCCAGATCCTAGCAGCAGACTTAGCGGGAGTAGCATTGGATGGATGTTGGTAGCCTGTTAAGAATGTCTTCAAGATTTTCAGGGGAAAAGAATTGTAAGCTAAAGTTCTATACCTAGACAGATGAATTGTCCAATGTAAGAGTGAGTTGATTTTAGACATGTAAAGACTAGGGAATTTTATCTCCCATGAACTTTTTCTCAGGAAGTTGCTTGAGAAGGTACCACATCAAGGCGAAGAACTCAACTAAGAAAGAAGAAAAAAAGGGAATCCAGGATATGGCAGATTCATCCCAGGAGAGTGGCCAAGCCTATTCCACAGGCCTGGAGTCCAGCTCAGGTGATTGAATTGGGACAGGCCTGCTAAGGGAAAAAGTTCCAGTCATATAGTAGGATGGAGAATGTATTGCTTTTTAGCTTCTTTTCTACCACACAAGTGGTTTAGCTGGATCCCAGAAGTTAGTTTTGATATGCATCATTTTTTTCTATTATTTAAACCATATTCTAATTTACAGTGTGATTTCTTCATTAGGTATTTAGATGGTGTATTTCCTAATTTCTAAACAGATGGGGCTTCTAGCAATCCTTTTGTTACTGATTTCTGTCTTAATTGCATTGTGGTTAAAGCTCCTCAGTTTGATTTCTACCCTTTGAAATTTGTTGAGGCTTGCTTTACGGTGCAGCATATGGTTAATTTTTTAAGAGTGTTTTGAGTGTTCTTGCAAAGAATGTGTAATTTGCAGTTGCCAGGTATGGTGCTCTAAATATGTCAATTAGGATGGGTTTGTTACATGTTATTTGATTTTTCTCTTATCTTTTACTGATTTTTGCTTGCTTGATTTTTTTTTTATCAATTTCTGAGAAAGGTGTGCTTAAATATCCCACTGTTTTTATAGATTTGTTTATCCTTTAGGTAGTTCAGTCAGATTTTGCTTTATTTATTTTGAGTCTAAATTATTAAGTCTATAAAAATTTTAAAGTGTTACGTCTTCCTGGTAAATTAAGCCTTTCATCATAATGAAGTATCTGCTTAATCTCTAGTAATGCTTTCGCCTTCAGCTCTGTGATAGAACGTATCAACTTTCTTCGAGTTAGCATTTATATGGCGTATTTCATCTATTATTTTACTGTCAACATTTGTTTCCTGTTCCACATGTATCTTTCATAAGGAGCACATGGCTGTGTTTTGTTTTTATATCTAGGTGGATGATTTTTCTTTTAATTGGAGCATTGCGCCTACTTACATTGAATACTTGTCGATTCATCTGGGTTTAAATCTCTCATTTTACTCTGTGCCTTTTTTCCTTCTTTTCTCTCTTTTAAACTTATTTTTACAATTTATTTCCCTCCTTTCTTTATTAGCTTTGAAGTTATACAGTTTTGTTATTCTGTTACTGATTACCTAAGAGATAACAGCTTGGATTTGCTATGGTTCATCATTCATTGGTGCTTTTATCCACTTCCCAGAAAATGCAGAGATCTAAGACACTTAAATTCCTCTGTCCCCTTCTGACTTACATGCCACTGTTGTCATGTATTTTAAACTCCAAAACACATATTTTTTACTGGTTTATATAACCAATGTTACACACATACTTCTCCCTTTCATTTATCTTCATTTCTTTCTACATCTATGACATTTCATCTGGCATAGTTTTTCTTCTACTTGAAACACTCACTTTTAGTTTTTTGTTTGTTTATTTTTGAGATAGTGTCTTGCTCTGTCACCCAGGTTAAAGTACAGTGGCATGATCATTGCTCACTGCAGCCGCAAACTCCTGGGCTCAAGCGAACTTCTTGCCTCAGCTTCCTGAGTAGCTGGGACTACAGATGAGCGCCACCACGCCCAACTAATTTCAATTTTTTTTCCTTAGGAATGAAGTCTCACTGCATTGCCAAAGCTGGTCTCGAACTCTTGGCCTCAAGTGATCCTTCTGCCTCAACTTCCCAAAGTGCTGAGATTACAAACATGAGCTACCCTGCCCAGCCAGGTTTCCTTTAATGTGGGTCTGCTTGTGAACAAATGCTCTCAGTTTTGTCTAAAATGCCTTTATTTTGACTTCAGTTTTGTTTCTGCCTCCAGTGAGAATTTTCATTTGCTTCTTTGAGGAACTGGGGGCCTGAACAATCAGGGACACGCTAATCCAGTTTCAGAGGTTGAGAAGATTGGAGCTGAGCTGATCATCGCAAGGACTGGTCACCCTGGTTCACCCGCACAGCACTTCAGGGCTCCAGACCAAAATACAAGGAGATGATCATGCCCTCCCTATACATTTTGTCCTCTACTGCCTGGAGGCTTTCAAAACTTCCGAAATTAGCAAATATCCCCAAAGGAAAGATGTTAGTCTCACTTCTCTATATTTTCAATCTTCCCCTAGAGGTTGGCTTGGTGAGTCTTCGCTATCCTGTTAGTTCTCTAGTATTTCCAGATGACGTCTTCCCTCACTTTCTTCCTCTCTCTCCTCCCTCTCTCCCTCCCTCCCTCTTCCCATTCACCTTCCTCCATCCCTCTCTCCCTCCCTCCCTTTCTTTCTTCCTTCCCTGTGCCAGGTTTCCTGATAGAGGAGTTGACACGAAAGACACAGGAGATCCACAGTTTAGTGGGAGAGACATTTACACAGTCAAATCTGTCAGCACATAAGTTAAGTCTATGTATGGGGGTCTCCAGTGTAAACCAATCATTGTAATCCAGTGTTATAAAAAGGGTAAAAATAAAATGAGTAGGAGCAGAGAGGAGGGGAGGGCATACCACCTAAGGCCATCAGGGAAAGTTTTGTTTGAGATGATTTGATGCATAAAGTAGCTGCAAGTTAACTGGAACATTTTCTCACGTGTAGAAAACCTGATTTCCGAATACTGTTCTATAATCAAAGCACATCTAAAGTACACAGATGCTTTATAGAGATCATTTCCATTTAACAAACATTGATTGAACTTCAAGTGTTTGTTAGGCACTGTGCTAGGCACAAACACTGCCCTGAGGAACTTATGGTCTGATAAGCAAGACAAACCCACAGAAGATAATTCCATGTATATAACAGAATGATTGGTGACAAGACATAGTTTTTTTTTGTATTAAATTATTCTTTATAAAGAAATATTGGTTCCTGGATCAGAGAAGTACAGGCACTGAAAACCATTTACAACAGAAAGATAGTTAAGCAGAACACAGCAAAGTCCTGATGCTCACATGATGGGACTTTTTTCAACTTCTTTCAGAACATTCTCATTTATCTTTACAGGATCCTCATCTGTCTTGTGAGAAAAAAAAGAATAAATCTCTTATTTTAAAACTGATTTCATTTAAATGGTTTAAGATGGATCTTTTCAAAATATATAATCTGAGTCATAGGATAGCAGATGCGAACCTAGGTATGGGACGAAACACCCTGTGTCTTTCCCACAGTCAGAGGGGCTGACTGTTGACCCAACTTCAAGGCCACAGTCAGACCCAGATTAACAGGTAGAAGAGAGAATTTCAAGTCCCAGCCCTGACATACTGAATCTGTGACCTTGGGCAAGTCATCTGGTGACACCTCCTCCCCACCTGCACATTGTCCAGCAGGTAGTAGATGTTCAATACCTGTTAAACCGAGCATCTCTAAGTCTCATTTCTACACCTGAAAAAATGTGGATAAGTGCTGTTGGGAGGACAAATGAAATGAGCGAATGTGGGCGCTCATAGTAAAGGAAAAAATGGGTCGGAAAGGACTGACTTGACTACATAGCTGGTCATGTCAGCTCTGAGGTGACTTCTTTATCTCTCAATTGGGTATGAGATTTATGGTTAAAGTGAGACTGCTTCTTTGCTGTTGTTTTTTGAGGGTTAACCTCGGTGAGGTTCATGGTGTTTTTGATGGCAGGATAATGAAGGAAATAGGATATTCTTTAGAGTCAAATGAGAGGAATGGAAAACAAACCATCTCCACTGGCAATGTTAGTGAGTACTAATGAAAAACATGGGCCATCTTTTTGTCAATGATCATATTTTCTCCCTGAGCCTAACCTAATTGTACCATTGAGTGCTCTGGGGCCCTCCTCACTTATTTAACTATTATGATCCTTTACTTATGGGCTTCCAGATATTATTATGGTCTCCTGACCCTAATGAAATGAGAGGCTTTAACTGAGTTAACCCATCAACAGTCCCTGATGAAGCCTGACAGATGCTCTTTGGACTCCATGGACTTGATGACAGTCACACTAGGGCTGCACTCTTTCTCCACACTCACTCCTGAGCTGGGTGAGTGATAAGAAAACATTTATGATATCCTCAGAGGCAGAATGGAATCAGTGCTGCCTATGGGTCCACCTCCTAGAGATCAATACTGGGTCCAACACCTCTGGAAATTTCTTTGTGTGTACTGGATCACAGGGACTAGGCTTCTGAGAGGGTCTAATCTGGAGATGGGCAGGAGGGAGGAGGTTGAGCAGCCGAGTAGCCGTTTCTTGGAGTTCCCTTGGGAGATAGATGCAGGTGGCTGCTATGCTATGCAGTGGGTGGGAATGAAAGTCCCTATGTAACAGTCCTGATTTTGGTCACCTACTGTAGTCTCTGGCTGAAGTGGCCACTGATCAGCGTCAGGTTCCTAATCTGTCTGGTAAAGCTGATAAATTTACCAATCTTGGGCCAGGAGACGGCAAATTGGGGTGGGTGGCACTTACATGAGCTGGGTGATGAGGTCACAGAATTGATTTTGGGAGTGGACATGGCAAAAGTGGGGGTTGTACCTGGACAGCCTCAGCAGAGAGGTGCTGCCCACATGCTGGAGGGTGGCAGGAGGGATTGTTGATTCTCCCATCTGGCTTTCTCCTTCCAAAATTCACTCCCTTTCCACAGATGCCAATGCTTTTCAAGGGTTCTTAGAACCCAAAAGAAGCTGCACTCCAACTGTTGATGATAATGAAATTCCTTCATCTCTATTGAACAATTATGGTCATTTTTCTTTAACAGAATAATGACTTTTTTTTTTAGTTCGAGACTCACTCTGTGCCCAAGTTAGAGTGCAGTGGCATGCTCATGGCTACCCCAGCATTGACCTGCTGGACTCCAGTGATCCTTCCACCTCAGCCTTCCAAGGAGCTGGAACTACAGGTGCGTGCTACCACGCCTGGCTAATTTTTTATTTATTGTAGAGATGAAGTCTCGCCAAGTTGCCCAGTCTGGCCTTGAACCTGCAGGCTCTACTCGCCTCGACCTCCCAAAGTGCTGGGATTACAGGCTGAATAATGACATTTTTATTAAGCACATTCTATCTTCCAGACATTCTGTAAAGGTTTTAAATGCATTATTGTATTTTATATTTATTACAATCTTTTGAGTTAATTTACTATTTACAGATAAGGAAACTGAGGCTCAGAATGGTTGAGTAATTTTCTTGCTGCCACACTTCCCATTTGCACTTGACATAAAAAAGTCTATCATTCATGTATTTTTTTCCACAAATTCTCCTTGAGACATTTACTATGTATGAGATAGAATTTTTTTTTTTTTTTTATTCAGAGTCTCACTCGATTTTGCCCAGGCTGGAGTACAGTGGCACACTTAAAGCACACTGCAGCTTTGACCTCCTGGGCTCAGAAGATAATTTTGTTTCAGCTTCCCAAGTAGCTGGAACTACAAGTGCATGCCACCACGCTCAGTATATTTTTTGATTTTTGCAGAGATGAGGTCTTGCTGTGTTGTCCAGACTGGTCTTGAACTCCTGGGCTCAAGCAATGCTCTCTCCTTGGCCTCCCGAAGTGCTGGGGTTATAGGCATAAGCCATTGCGCCTGACCACAAGATAGAAATTACTAGAAGTTCACCATCCTGTTGCTTTGAGACGTAGTTTCACTTCTTTCCAATTTCCTCAGCTGGGCTAAAAGTTCCTAGACAGATTGTTAGTAATGTTATTTTGAAAAGTCTCCAGGGAGAAAAGTTTTTTTAGGTTTTCTTGGTAACTTAAGTTTTCCAGAACTTTCAGGGATTTCTTAAGGCTAACCTAAGACACTTTTGCTACATTCGAAGCCAACTCCTCATGATAGGTAGAGAACAGCCAGAGCCAGAGGGAAGTCTTTGAGGACAGTCTGTCCTCAAAGGAAGAAGTTGAAGGAGGGGTTGGGGTTAGGGTTGGGGTTAGGGTTAGGGTTAGGGTTAGGGTTAGAATTAGGTAAAGGTTAGAGTTAGGGTTAGGGCTAGGAATGTAGATGTTGTTGGCAGTGAGATGGAACCACAGGATCAAGGAATATGAGAGAAAATGAGCCAAGGGAGACTGAATTGTTCCTCCAGGTCATTGAGCCATTTCATAGCAGATCTAAGACCAGAGTCTTAGGCTTCTTATTTCCAGGAAGACAGAGGACTGGGGTGGAAACAGCTGGGGCTTTGAAGGTAGGCACGTGTGGATCAAACCCTGCGCCTGCATTTCCTAGCTTTGGAATGGCTGCCACACACCTCATTTCAATCTTATATATTTAGTGCCTTGGTTTACTCATCTGTAAAGTGGGCCCAATAAATGAGATAATGTATGCAAGTCCCCAGGGTGTCACAGGGGCTCAGTTAATATTATTTCTTTTCATACTCAGGACCTGGTCTTTTAATTAACTATATTAATGTAACAAATCACAAAACCTTATAGCTAGAAAAAACAATAATAGTTTATGCTCTATTTATTTATTGTTTAAAGACTGTTTTATTTTTATTTTTATTTTTATTTTGAGTTGGAGTCTCACTCTGTCACCCAGAGTGGAGTGCAGTGGCCGCTCCCGGCCACCGCAGCCTCGACCTGCTGGGCTCCAGCGATCCTTCCGCCTCAGCCTTCCAAGTAACTGGAATTACAGGCACGCGCTACCACGCCCGGCTAATTTTTTTGATTTATTGTAGAGATGAGGTCTCGCCAAGTTGCCCAGGCGGGTCTCGAACCCACGGGCTCAGGCAATTTACTCACCTCAGCCTCCCAAAACGTGGGATTACAGGCTGAGTCACTGAGCCTGGCTTGTTTTATTTTTTTGAGTTGACGTCTCACTCTGTTGTCCAGGCTGGAGTGCAGTGGCACAATCCTGACTCACCGCAGCCTTGACTTCCTCCATTCAGGCAATCCTTCCACTTCAGCCTCCCAAGTAGCTGGGACTACAGGCACGTGCCATGTTAATTTTTAAAAATTTTTGGTAGAGAGAAGGTCTCGCTATGTTGCCCAGGCTGGTTCTGTGTTCAAGCAATCCTCTCACCTTGGCCTCCCAGAATGCTGGGATTATAGGTGTCAGTCACTGCACCTGGTCCACTAATCATTTATTAGCTCTAGCAGTTGCCATTGGTCAGGAATTTGGGCGCAGCTTGGCTGGGTGGCTCTGGTTTGGGGGTGTCTTAGTTGAATTCAGATGTCAGCCGTGGCTTGACTGAGGTTGGGACATTTAGCATTAAGGTGTCTCACTCTCATGACTGGCAAGTTGGTGCTGGCTGTTGGCCAGGGATCTCAATTTCTGCCATATGGGCCATTCCACAGAGCTGCTTGAGTGGCCTCACAATGGTGGTGTCTGAATTTCCCTAGAGTGAGTGATCCGAGAGAGGGGATGGGGCAATGCCATTTGTGACCTGTCCTGGAAATCCACACACTTTTGCCATGGTCTATTGGCCATATGGGGCTGATGCTGATTCACAGGGGGAGGGGACCCCACAGGAGATGAGAATCACTGGGAGACTGCCTGACACACTGCCCCATTGATGGGGGCTCTGTGCCTGCTTTCACAATTGTGCCAGGGTGTCATGTCCCCTCTTAACTTCCTGTGTCTTGAGTGTTGTGTTGGTATTTTTCAACAGTCACCCTTAGATCTGCAAGGAAGACAGGGCCTGTACCCCTCTTAGTGTCTTTTGGAGTTCTGAGAACACTGTTTATAATTAGCCAAGCAATAATTCCCACCACTGAGCTAACTCCAAGGCTCATCTGCTTGCTTCTCTGGAGGTTTTTAAATAGACGGGGATGTGTTAATGACACAGTACATTATCTGTCTGTTACCATTTTGGCAGGCAACGTAGAAACATGACTTTTTAAAGGAGGAGTTCATCAGTGTTAAGGCAGCTCCCGTGGCACAGCCATGCAGCCGTGCCAAAGGCTGCCCCGGCAGGCTGGTGCTGCAGAACGCCGGGCCTGACGTCACGGCCTTGGAGTGTCTGTTGGGCGTGACCTAGGAGCAGAGCTGAAGCTCAGGGCCCTGGCCCAGCTGGGCTCATTACTGCTGCCATCTTCCCACTTCCTCTTCACTTGGAACACACTGCATCATTCCCAAGGAGGAGGCCTGTGAAGTGTGATTGCTGCTTATTTGCTGATGACTTTCAAATCTGTGTGTCTTCTCTGCTCCCCACCACATCTACCTCCCGGGCTCCAGACGGCTCGCTGCTCATTTTCTTTTGGGCGTCCCACAAGCATGCTGAAAACTGAACTTGGAATGTTCTTTTCACCCAAATTCCCAAATCCTCCTACATTTTCCACCTCAGTAAATGGCACCACCATTCTCCCTGTTGCCCCAGACAGAATTCCAAGAGGTATGACATGATGATTAAGAGGGAAGGACAGAAGGATTGAAGCCTCAGTGCTCGAGGCTGAATCTCAGCACTGCTGTCGGCAAGTTGGTGGTCTTGGGAAATTTGCTCCAATCAATGTCTCTGTTTCTTCTTTGGTGAAAGTAGAGATAATAATGAAAACAGTCTAAGAAGTAGGCTAGGTGAATTAAATAAGAAAGTAAATGCTCTAAGAATCGTGAGAATCTTTGGAGTCCATCTAAATATTTCCTGAATTCATCTACTTCTTCATCTTTGCCCTCCATATCCACTTGTTCTTAGGATTTGAAACAAATTGCTTACACGACCAGAGGACTTTGCGGGTTTGACCTGCCTCTTCTCCGCCCCGCCTCCCCCCTCCTCTTACTGAACTTCTTTCAGTTTCTCTGACAGAGCACACAGGCCCTTACCTTGAGGCCTCACACTTGCTTTTTCCTGTTCAAAGAAAAATACTCCCGCCAAGCTCCGGCTCAGGGTCCACTATATATTTTAGTGTTGAGAAAGGAAGGGATGGGTATAATGTGCACAGGTGGGGATGGTGGGTACACTTACAGCCCAGACTTCCTCGCAGCCAAAAAATGTATACACATTTTAAGAGATGTTATCTAAGTATTACTTTTTGAAGTTGAATTACGGTAGCAATGTGTAGTAGGATGGTGGCTCAAAAAATGAAATTAATCAAGTGAATGCTAGTAGCATCACCATGCAACAGGCAGGGCAGTGAAAATGGTGGAAGCATGGTTGTCATTCAAGGACCACAAGACCATTTGAAGCGGCGTTTGAAATTCGAGAATGTTGTGGAACTACCATGACAATGGAGGCATGAGTATGCAACAGAGCCTTCAACACGTCTAACAACTGCACATATTGGTGATAAGTTTGAGATGCATGGTAGTGTGTGTAATGTGCACCAGGGAAGATTTGGGAGAGCTCGTACAGCAACAAATCTTGGAGTAGTTTGCCATAATCAGAAGTATCTGGATGCTACTGTAACCACTTTGAGTACCTCTTGTAATTGCAGAAGTCAAATGTGACTTGTATTCATTTTTTGTTACTGGTATATATTGAGTACAATTCTGATACATATTTTTCCTTTCTTAAAATGTGTATACATTTTTTGATAATGAAAGGCAGATAGAGGTGAAGACAGATTAAGATGCTTATCTTCTCCTTTCAAATCACTCCTAGGCCTTCAAGGACCCAAGGATGGGAGTTGATATTTGACTCCCAGGTTTCTTAGTTATCTGAACAGCTATGGACAAAGCATATCTCAGGTCTGATCTTGGGTTTTCCTGGATGTATTCTATGACACCTCTGGCCCTGCCCCATTTGCCTGGCTCTCAGTCATCTCATCCTTTAATCTAAATTGAATATCACCCCTTTGGGAAACTAGTTCAGATCAGTTGGACTTGGCCAGGCTCCGCTTACCGCCTTCTTCTCTTAGTCAGGCTGGTTAATCTCCTGTCACCTCCTCTCTCCGTCAGGCTGGTTAATCTCCCTTTACCTCCTCTCTCAGTCAGGTTGGTTAATCTCCCCTCGCTTCCTCCCTTAGTCAGGCTGGTTAAATTCCCCTCATTTCCTCCCTCAGTCAGGTTGGTTAATCTCCCTTCAACTCCTCCCTCAGTCTGGCTGATCAATCTCTCCTCACCTTCTCCCACATTCAGGTTGGTTAATCTCTCCTCATCTCCTACCTCAGTCATGCTGGTTAGTCTCTCCTTATCTCCTCTCTTAGTCAGGCTAGTTAATCTCCCTTCACTTCCTTCCTCAGTCAGACTGGTTAATCTCCCTTTACTTCCTCCCTCAGTCAGGCTGGTAAATCTCCCCTTACCTCCTCTCTCTGTCAGGCTGGTTAATCTCCCCTCACCGCCTCCCTCAGTCAGGATCGTCCCTGATAGGTCAGTGGGCCAGTGCCATGGGTAAGATACAAAGCATTGCACAGAAATTAGATTAGAAAAGAAAGTTTACTCAGAAAGCAGATTAGAGAGAGAGAGAGAGGGTGGAACCACCTCTTCAAGACTGGAGAGGGGACCAGAGGCTTAATGAATGTGTGGCAGTGAATGCTTGAGGTTGAAGGCTTTTAAAGCTTCTTTGGGGTGGGGGGGGGGGGCAGGAGGCAGGCAAGCATTCACAGGAGCTGACCTCATGGTGATGGGGTCTTTTTCTTGTATCTCTGGTGATTGGATGAATGGGTGGTTCAGTCACAAGCACATAGACAAAGATGGGCCAGTAGCTTGACAGATGAGTCAGCCACCTAACCGAGAAGGGCAGGGCCAGTAGCTGAAAGACAGACTTTTAGGACAAAGATGTTAATCTTAATGTCTTGTGACTCACCCAGGTTTTCAGGAAATGATTATTGTCGTGTATGAGCTCAAGGAGATCAGAGAAACTCCATTCTCCTTTCATCCCCTCACCTCTTCCCTCAGTTAGTCTGGTTATTCTCCCCTCACCTCCTCCAGCAATCAATAAGGCTTTCTTGAAATAACTCATCATCAGGCTCACCTCTATATCTTCTCTATTTAGTGACTGGTGTTTAACAAATAGGTGTTGAATTAATATGTAAGTGGGTTGCTACAACTTTTCAAATCTACTTGCTTTGACTATCCAAAGGACCACCAAAGCTACCTCTTTGCTAGTGTTTTACTCTTATTTCAGAAGTGGGTACATACATCAAATTCTTGGCACGTCTCTGAAAAAAAAATGACATCCAGAATTCCTGTCTTCACCCAACAAACATTTATTGAGAATTTCTTATGTACCAGGAGGTATTGGAGATGCAAAGTTGAATATGACATAGTGCCAGGATTCCTATTGTCACAGAGTTTTCAGTCAGGAATTAAATGAGGTATTGAGCAAACAACTGTTGAATGAATGAATAAATGATGAATAAAAGTACTTCATCTTAAAAAAAAGCAAACCTTTTAAACTTTATAATTGTTTAGAGGTGACTAAATGTGTGTTGCTATTGTGCAGTTGGAAATTTATCTTCAAATTCATTCATTCATTCAGATTATAGTTATTGGGTATCTGTTATATTTTGAGTACATGAATATCTACTAGTTTCTGGATGGGAGCCATTAACCCCACCCAAACTGTGGAAAAATATTATAGGTCCTTCAAGACCAAATGAAATGTCAACACAAAAGAGCTATTTGCAATGCAAATACAAAGCCACCAGTCTCTGTAATACACAGACTGAGGAAAAAAATACCTGGAAGCTTGGGAGAAGATCAGGCTTAATAATTTTGATGAATTACAAAGGCAGTGAAAATCTGGGAACTCCTAATTTGTTTATCTTCCATATCTAAGGTCAACGGCATCAATCTGTACTTGGGTAGGCCCGCCAGACAGACTACTGGGCCTGTTTGTAAAACAACCACTTTCCACCTCTGGGCCAGTCATTTTTAGTGTTTTATGGGACATATTTCCTTAGGAGAATCTGCTGAATGCAGTGAACCCTCTCCCCAGAAGAATGTAGGCTCTCGGTGCCTCAAGAGCTGGAAATCTCCACTTGCATCACTTTTAATCCATTCTCTCTGGCACAGTTTCCCCAAGGGGCTGAGCTGGAAGCTAATTCGAGGGATTTTCCGTTTACCCTGACTCCATTTTCCCAGAGATTCCTTCCATAGTGGTGTTGTGAGAGCCCAGGGGTGCATTCTCCTAGTTCCTTAGCGGAGGGAGAATGCAGGGATGGAAGGATGGAGAGGGTGCAGTGAGCTAAGGTGTGTGTGAGGTTCTGTAAGGAAGCAGCAAAGCACGGGCTAGATGGGAGTTATCCAGGGCACCAGGTGGGTTGAGAGGTGGACAGGCTACTGGAGGCCTCCTGGAGGGGACATCTCTCTGTATAAGACCTGACAGCTCCCTCTGCTGGAATCTGGGGATTCTGCCATCTCAAGGCTACAGGGTGGGATCCCGGGGCACACCACCTCTATTTCTCTGACTGTTGGACCAGCTTTTTGGGGGATAAGACTTCTTTTCCATAGAGCACATCTACCTCTCCTCCCTTCCAAGGAGGAAGACAGTCTTAGATTGCTGTGGTTAGATGACAGCCCACCTGGTTTTGTCATTGTCTCAGTCAAATCAAACAAACCCTGACTGGCCCACTCTTCATCATGGACAGATACCACGGATGTGCCAGGAATGGGTCAGAGGCACGCAGGCTTGCCATCGTTTGTGAAAAACCCTGATTGCTCTGTGCCTGATTTGCGTCTGAGCCCTCCTGATGTCTTCTGTCCCTGAAATCCCTAGGAATTTTCCGGTCTGACTCAGAATGCATGGCGGCTTCGGTGACATGCTGCTCCTGGCAGACACTCTGACACCTCACTGCAGGTGGGAGGACCTCAGGCCAGGGCTGGCAAGGAGCCACTCCCAGCTGGAACCGCCAGGGTCAAGGCCTGTGAACATGCCCATCCAGACCATGCCAGCCCTAGGCTTCCACAATTCACCATTTCAGCTTCCTAGGGTTTGACAAAAACCCAGCTTTTACACTACAAGTGTTGCATGAAACTGGCTGTTCGAAATATATTAGCAGCTGCTGTCATATCCAGCTGGCAGGGAGCCAGAAGGAAATTAAACTGCATTCCCCCATCCCTCCCCACCTCCTGCTAACCAATCGATTCTGTTCAGCGTGCGCCTGCGAGTGCTAAGTCTTCCAATTTGCCGGGACTGTGGTGCTTGGAGTTCTCAGTGGATTTGGAAGCCCATTGAGGCTCTGCCAACTCATTGATGGGCTTGGAGGATTCTTATTCCATGGAGAATGATCCTAACCTTCCCAGAGTCTGACCTGAAGGGAGAGGGACATATGGAGAAATGGAAAAGGGGTGAGGTTGTCAGCATCCCAACTTGATTTTTCAGTGACAGGAAATAATTTATAAAAATCAGAAAAGTGGCATATGTCAATAGTTTAAGAGATCAACGTGGGAGTAATAAATCATGGTTCTGCTTAGTCTATGACGATAAAACTATAGTCTTCCATTGAGAGAGAAAATAAGAAATGAACTAGTCATCTTCCCATAGGAACACTACCACTACTATGCCCAAGAAATTTATCCCTTTTCCCAGCCTTTTTACCCAGGTCTTTTGGCCCAGGTCTTCTGAAGACCACAGAATCATGGAAGCTCCTCCTGGCCACTGGGGGGTTTGCAGTCCTCTAGGGGAGATAGCAAGCGTGCTCACTATGCCTATAACACAGGCTGTAGTAAATGTTTGGATCTACAATGAACACAGGCACAGCCTACACCCATTCATTTGTCCTGCAGACTTTCACTGAGCTTGTATTATGTTCCCAGAATTACTTGTGTACCTGGGATTCAAAGATTTAAAAAAATGTAGTCTCTACTTTCCTGGAGTTTACAGTTAGTGAGGAGACAGGGAAAGAGTATGGCTTTTGTCGAGAAAGACTTGGGTTCAAGTCCCAGTTCTGCCTCTTAGCAACTGAACAACCTTGGAAAAGTCCCTTTTCCACTTTGAGTTTCCATTTCCTCTTCGGCAAAATGTAGGAGAATAATAAATAATCTTAAAAGGATGGAGAGGGTGCAGTGAGTTAAGGTGTGTGTGAGGTTCTGTAAGGAAGCAGCAAAGCACGGGCTAGATGGGAGTTATCCAGGGCACCAGGTGGGTTGAGAGGTGGACAGGCTACTGGAGGCCTCCTGGAGGGGACATCTCTCTGTGTAAGACCTGACAGCTCCCTCTGCTGGAATCTGGGGATCCTGCCATCTCAAGGCTACAGGGTGGGATCCCAGGGCACATCACCTCTGTTTCTCCGCCTGTTGGACCAGCTTCTTTTCCACAGAGCACATCTACTTCTCCTCCCTGCCAAGGCATCTGGTACCATGAAAGAGTCCTACCATGATGTAGTGTGAAACCTATCTCTTATTTGTTGTCTATAACATTTATTCTGGAAAATTTCAAACATTTACAAAGGTAGAAAAAATAGTATAATGAACTCCCATGTACCCATCCCCTAAATGCCAACAATTATCAATGCATATATAATCTTGCTTCATCTGTAACTCCACTCACTGCTCCTGCCTCCTAGATTATTTTAAAGGAAGCACTTACAAAACATTGTTACAATAGCTTTATTGCAGATAAAAATTAAATTTAAAAATATTATCAAATATTTAGAGTGTTTTTTTTCCTGTCTCATAAATGTTTGTATGGAGTAGATTTCTTAAAATCAGAACATGAATAAGGTTCACACAATGTATTTTGTGGATACTTTGGCATGTGCATTTGCTGACGGGAAGGACCTGGCAGGAAGGACGAAGCCATTGATGCAGAAAGTGAGAGGATATTTCAGGACCAAAGTGCTCTAGTAAGCATGGGGTCCAGGGCACAAGGAGCGAAGCTGATTCTAGAGAGGGGTGCAGATACTTCTCCATCTTAACAAAGGAGGAGGTAGGGTGCGTGGATTGGAGGCAACTGATGGGAAGATGAAGACGATTCTTATCTGATCGCTTTTATTTTCTCAATAAAGTATGATGAGAGTGAAAGGATTGATTTGAGCCGGGGAGAGTCTGAGGGCTGCTCTGCACAACCTTTGGTAGATAAGGAAAGCAAAGACCAGTGAAGAGATCCGCCCAAGGTGCCAAGGCTAGCTGACGACAGGCTGACGGGCACAACCTAGGTCTCCTCTTTCCATGACTGTGTTCTTTTTACTAACCCCGACGACAGATAAACAGAAAGCACTTGGCTCTCTGGCCTCCTGTTAGTGACAGCTGGCTGGGATCTGGTAGGCTAATGGGGCGGATGTGTCCCCTGAGAGTTGTCATTTACATTTCCACACTTGGCTTGGGTGAGTCTGGGTAGCGGATAGTATGATTCAAGTCCCACGGTCAAGGATGGGACTTGGAATCACAGATCCAGATGTAAAGAGGACTTGGCAGGTGTCTCCTGAGACTCACATCCAGTGCTAGAAGGCCCCGAAAGCACCCTCCCATGCTCCAATAAGTGGCTGTTCAGCGACTTTTTGACCAGGTGCAGTGACTGGGCACTCATCATCTCTCAGACCGTACACTCTGCTCGCTACTGCAGGACATGTCTAATGGCGAGAAAACGGCAGGCTACTGGAATCTGCCATCCTACGATTTACACCCACAGAGCCTAATGCTACCTCTGAGGCTACACAGCAAGACTCATGCCTCTCCCTCTGACGGTCCTCCAGTGGCTTGGAGCTGCCTCTCAGGTCCCCCTGCTGAGATGTGACTCAGTTTCCGAGCCTCGAGAGAAAGAACTGTCCCTGCTTGCTCTATGGATTCCAGGAAACATACTCTTCCATTTTCTATTTCTTGAAAGTGCTTTCTCTTTTCATTTCAGTGCCCTGAAATCCCAGCTAAGCGCTCCACTCCACTGCTCCCTGCTTCTCTTCCCAGTATCTTGCAAGTTTCCTGTCCTGTGCCTCAGGCACTCCCAGGGTCTGCTGGAAGGGGTACGTTTCTCCCTTCTCTGTTGGAATCCCACAGGGGCTCCAGAACCACAGTCAGGAGGCTTCTTCTCCCAGACTCATTGCTGAATAGTCAACCAGGAGTTGCTGGCGCGTGGAATCTTGACTGGAATCCCTTCACTTACTTCTTGCTTTTCAAATCCTCCCCATATGCCAACGCTTAACCTCAGACCCTTATTTGGGACATTTTCCCTACCCTAATCTAGGCAACCTTCTCCTTTTTGGCAATATTAATCTCAACAGCAGTGGCGTAGGTGGGAGGTATGGTTGGGCCTGTGTTCCCGTGGGGAGGAATCTTGAGTCGTAGAACTTGTTTACAGCTGTGACAACAGTGATAATAAAAAGCAGATTTTCCTTCAGTCAGCCTATGGATGTTTCCAAGCCTTCTGTGCACACTGCACACCCTTGTTGCTTGCACTGGGTTGGATGAATGCTCTGGTGCCCTCATCCCATGGGCAGCCCCTGCTCATGGTGACTCACAGCTTGCCACACAGTTTCTGTAACTGTTTCATGTTCTTCCATTTTCTTTCCTGACCAAGGGACAAACCATTGATGGCTGGGATGTGCCTTATTGGCTTTATCCACTCCTTCGGATCCTGGCACAGACCTGGGCACACGATGGCTGCTGAACTGAGAACTGCCTGATTTTGTGAGTGGATAATTGGAGTGGTCCTCCATTCCCAAGAGTTTCACAGCAGTGTGTTGTAATTGCAATCTTTTTTTCTGAAATCATCCGTCCAGGTCAGCTGTGAAGAGGAGAGTGTTGGAGTGAGTATGTGTGCGTGTGCGTGCGTAGTCAAGGAAGAACGTCAACATCCACCACCCTGACTGTGGGAGGAGACAGATGGGCTGTCATCTGGCAGACTGGGCCCACACCTACCCACAATTCCTGGTTCTTAATCAAGGGCAGGAATCTGACTCTTGCTCCCCTTCTCTCATCCCTCTCTCTTCGCACCCCAACCTATCTTTCCTAATTACTTAGACGGGATTTCAAAGGCCAGGGCATCTCTTTCCTGACCTTAGCAGTCCAGATGATTTCATTTTGATTTTGCTTTGGTTGAGCTTTTAACCTGTTATAATTATTTTCCCAAAGTGCCTGCAGTCCCCAGTGCACACAAACTAATTATCTGTAGAACATGTGCAGAGTGATCTGTCAGCTGCTGATAGATCTGGAGTTCCGTAGACCCTTCTCTGTTGGTTGGGCACCAGGGGCTCAGGCTTGTTAGCTCTGAATCACTCATGCAGGCTTTCAGCATGTGGGAGATTCATTGAGGGCCCTGTCCCTTACCAGGGCTGGTTGTCTGCGAGGAACACCCAGTCATCAAGAGTAAGCTCTTGGGGAGTCATTCCAGCCACATGGCAGCTAGTCTGCTCCCTGGGAATGAGGCCACTGTGGGAAATAATTTCATTCAATTATTTACTCAATTAATTCCTTCATCTATTCAATATCTCTTGATGCTCTACTGTGTGCTAAGCATGATGCCACATGCTATGTGCCATATGCTATGTGCCATAGGCTATGCTATGAATGAGACACAGCCTCTGCCTGCAGGAGCCCTGGTCTAGTTGAGAAAAGGACAAGCACATAGGAAAGTTGTATGTGGACTGAACACGGTGGCTTAACCTGCAATCCCAGCACTTTGGGAGGCCAAGGCAAGAAGATTGCCTGAGCCTGGGCGTTTGAGACCAGCCTGGGCAACCTGGTGAGACCTCATCTCTACAATAAATCACAAAAACTAGCCAGGCATGGTGGCGTGCATCTGTAGTTCCAGCAACTTGGAAGGCTGAGGCGGAAGGATCACCTGAGCCCAGCAGGTCGCGGCTGCAGTGGCCATGAGTATGCCACGGCACTCCAGTCTGGGCAACAAGTGTGAGACTCCGATTAAAAAAAAAAAAAAAGATAGTTGTATGTGGTATAAGAGAGACACTGATCAAATACTATAGAATTTCCTTGAATAGGAGGGAAAATTTGCTTTTAAATGGGAGAGCAATCTCTTCTTGAGACAGGGCATGTTTAAGCTATGTCTAAGGAGTGGTTTTAATTTGGACATAGGAAGATGAGGGTAGAAGAAGCCCATTGTGCAAATAAGTCTTTAGGACTCTCCTGCAGGCCAGTCAGTGGGTCCTGGCTTCCTCAAGGCCAGCTGCAGGGTATCTCCATGGCATCCGCTAATGTCCCCCATCTGCCACTGCAGTCCTCACTCACTCCCCACAGGCGTTCTGCTCTTCTGGAAACTGTTGTTCAAAGTCAAGTTCATGATGTATCATAGGCTTACAGCTCCAATCTCTTCTCTTTTCTCGCCCTTTTCACAAAAGCTGAAGAAGTGCCTCGCTTCCAATTCCCACCTCCTCACTTCATACCACATCTTCCCCAAGGGTGAGATGGGTCACTCTAACATTTCAGAGATGCTGCCGCCACAGACCAAAGACCTGCAGAAACCCACCACCCCTGCTCCTGGGCCTGTCACGTCCCAGTGCTTTTTCTGTCTTTGCTCCTTTGCTTAGGCTTATCTTCCCTCCCCCTTGTTCCTCTCCACAGGCTGGCTCCTTACATCCTTCAAGACGCAGCTCTAGGGTGGCCTCTCTTAGGGGCTCTTCCCATCCCCTCACCTAGGCCAGAATCTGGGCCCTCAGGGCTCCCACAGACACCATTATTGCCCAGAACTGCCACCGCGATATGTTCAGATTATCTGCTTGTGCTTGTCCCTCTGAACTGACAGCTGTTTGAAGGCAGGAGCTCTGTATATTCACATTCCTGAGGGGTACATGGTAGGTGTTTAATTGGTGTTTGTTGGAGAGATGAAGAAATGTGGGCAGGATACTCTATAAAGCAGGTGCCTCTGAAATATATGTGGAAAATTCTGAGATGAGGATTAGAAGAGAAGGGATTTGCAAATTGGTCTTCAAGCTGTCATGATATTTAACTGATGTCACTGCTCTGATCATATTCTGTCAGGCCAGAGAGCCCTGGGAACAGGTTGCAAAGTGGGAAAGACTTCTAGAATATAATGAGAGCAATGGTCACTAGGGGCCTATAGACCTGGGGCTGGGAGACCTGAACTCTCACTGGACTCTACCCTTACTCAGATGTGTGGCTTTCGTCAAACCCAGGCTGTAAGAATCTTCAGGAGGGCGATGAACTAAGTCAGTGGTTCTCCAAATGTGGTTCCTAGTCCAGCGACATTGGCATCACCTGGGAACTTGCTGGAAACGCAGATCCTCAGACCCCGTCCTAGACCTATTGGATCAGAAACTCTGGGGTGGGGTTCAGTAATCTGTGTTTTAGCAAGTCATCTAGGTAATGCTGCTATACAACGAAGCCTGAAAACCACTGGACTAGCTCTAGCTCTTTAAACTGCACTCTGGGGCTGGGCACGGTGCCTCACACCTGTAATCTCTGCACTTTGGGAGGCCACGTTGGGAGAATCACTTGAGCCTGAGTTTGAGAACAGGCTGGGCAACACAGAGAGACCTCATCTCTAAAATATATATAATAATAGGTTCATTTACTTATATTTTTTACATATAAGTAAATATGTAAAGTCATATATGTATAGCACTCTAAGTAAGAATCATTCTGAGGAATTACTTAAAATGAAGATTTCACCTGAGCACGGTGGCTCACACCTGTAATCCCAGTATTTTAGGAGGCAGAGGTGAGAGAATTGCCCAGGGGTTTGAGACCAGCCTGGGCAACTTGGCAAGACCTCGATTCTATAATAAATCAAAAAATAAATTGGGCGTGGTGATGCACAACAATAATTCTAGCTACTTGGAAGGCTAAGGTAGAAGGATTCACCTGAGTCTAGGAGTTTGAGGCTGTGGTAGCCATGAGCGTGCCATTGCACTCCAGTCTGGGCGACAGAGTGAGACTTTGACTCAATAAACAAACAAACAAACAATAAATAGAATAAAATGAAGATTCCTGGACTTCACCCCAGAAGTTCTAGTTTAGAAAATCAGAAAGAAACTCAGGAACCTGCACCTTGAACAGGTACCCTAGGAGATTTAGAAGCAGCACTACAGATTGTCCTTTCATCGATGCTGCAGAAGATGACTTCGGAGGTCCCTGTTGTAGGGACAGCCGCTGGTTCTGCTGGACCAGGCACTGCTGGCCGCAGAAAGACAAGCCTGGGGGTGGGTGCTCAGCTTGCCTTCCAATTGGTCTGTAGAGGCCATCAGTCACAGCAGTGGGACTGTGCTGTGGCCAGGACTTTACCTGAAATGGGCAGACTTTCCCCAATATAGCAGAGTGGTACCAAAGGGAGGGAGTAGGACTTCCGCCCCTTTAAACACCCTTGTAATTTACATTTAAAAATAGAAGAAGCTCATGAATAATTTGTGAGTCATGAGCAAGCCCCTTCAAAATACAGTCATGAATAAAATATCCTGCTTTGCCTCCTCTAATGGCACCAGCCTTTGATGTTTTATTGATGGATTCCCTGTCCTGAGTGCTAGCGGGTTCCTGGTTTAATCCACGCACATGGGCCCTCCACCTGGAGGGTCACAGGGCTTGCCCTTGCCAGCTTGCTGGCACAGAAATACATCACACTGGTCCAGATGTTCCAAGGGGTGGCCTCAGATCCCTTTGGAACAGGAAGTGGAATTACAGAGATGGGGCAGGGTCACTGAGAGGGTGGGACCAGTCACCAGAAGCCATTGTTTGCAGCCAGGAGAGTATCTGGAACAGCTGCAAGTGTGCCCTCCATTTTATTGCTTTTGAGATGTCAGGAATAGAAAGCAGGAGCTGTAAATAATTATCTTTCAAAGCCTGTAGCAGAGCAGTGACCAGGAAGCATGTGCCCTATCAAAACAGAAGCTTCCGCTGCCCTGAGGGGCTCCTGGGTGAAACAAAGGCAGAAGCCTCAAGAAAGAGATGTTACAGAGGGTCCCTAGTGAAGGAGGTAGCAGAGGGAGGCTTTGTATCTACCTAGGGAGGCTGTAGGCCTGGGCAACTGCTGAAGCCCTTGTGCATGGTTAGAACCCAAAGGGTTGCTGGGGTTTATGCTGTCTGCACTGATATAGGAATGAGTGGGGGGAGGAGGAGTAACCTCATGCCTTTCTTTATTAAAAATCAATTTTTAAATAAACCTAAGAAAATGGCACATGGATAAAAAAGGACATTGGGAACAGAAGATTCCAAGACTCTGGATGTATGTGTCTTGACTAAGAGGTGACTTCGGCTTTCCATAGGATGACCTCAGTGGGCTGGGAATTCGCCTGAGGCAGCAGGGAGTTGAGGTGTCCTTGGTCTGTCCGGGGACTCTGGGTGATTGTTGGAGGGTAGGATCATTTTGGGGTGGCACATGTGGGGACGCTACAAATGTCTTTGACTTAGGTCTTGGGTCATGTTGTAAAAGGTAAGAACAGAAAGAGAGAGAGAAGAGGAGAGAGGAGAGGAGAGGAGGAGAGGGGATGGAGGGGGGAAGGGAAAAGGGGGGAGAGAAGGCAAGGAAAGGGAAAGGAAGGGAAGGGAAGGAGGAGGGAAGAGAAAAGAAGAAGAGGAGGGAGGTGGGATGGGCAGGGAGGGAGCACACAAAGCATTTTGGGAACCCTACAGCGGGAGTTGTAGCTGGTGAAGAAATAGCCCTTCAGAGTCTTGGCCATGTCAGTGTTGATAACGCTGGCCATCATCTGAAGAGGACTACGCCACATCTAGTGGTGACGAGAACAGCCAAGGGACACTAGAGGCATGGCAGAAGCAATTAAAGGCATTCAGTCTGGGAGGATAGGATTGCCTCGACAACCAGAGGACTGTGGTTGTTGAAAGGAGACTGTGTGAGGCTCTTGGACTCTGATGCAAAGGGTTGAGGCTTAGGAGTCTTGCATTACTGAGATTCACCTGGTAGGACTTGGAGCCAGTACATTTGTGTGGCGAGGGGAGGATCAATCACAGCTTGGTTATTTCTGGGAAGGCTTGTCTAGCCTGGTGAACGGAGGATACAGTGCTTGCTGTCCCTGGACATGCACAGTTATCTCCATTCCCTCAGGTTAAGCTCTCTGTCCACTCAGGGGCATTCAGGGAGAAGCAGGGGACATTGTCCATTTAATGCCTTAATCCCAATGCCCCAGGTCACCATCAAGTGAAAAGACCCTTTTATCTGCAGGTTTGTAGGCAATGTCTCTGGGCCAGGTTTCCTTAATGGGTGGCAGTTCAAGGCAAGAAGAGAGTCCTGGCATTAGCAGGGGTTAAATAGAAGTCTTGGGTTGTTCCAGAGGTTGATCCAGAGTCTTTCAAAAATTAGACAGTCCCTGGGAAGGAAGAGTGACTCTGGAGAGGAGGTGGGGACACCAAGAGACACAGACTGTTTTACATCTATTTTCCCCTTTAGTGTCTGAATTCTATTAGTCTACCTGGAATCTTTGCTCCCGGATTTTTTTTTTTAAACAAGATATCACCAGGGCCTGCAGTCTTTGGCCATGCCTCTTCAGCCCTGCCTCTCACAATGGCCCTGATCTCAGAAGCCAAACAGGGTTAGGCATTGTTAGGACTTGAGTGAGACGTCACCTGGGGACACTGGCTGCTGTAAGATAAAAAAAAGAAAAGAAAAGAAAAGAAAAGTCACCAGAATCCAGGAAGCCAAAGAAAGTCAAAGGATAAGTGTTAGAACAAGCCTGGCTTAAGGTAAAACTGCAAAGGGGTTAAGAATTTCTTACTTCTCCAGTCTTCTTTAGAACCAGCTTTGCCCATTTCCTGGCCATGCCTTAGAACTACTGGGTACCCAATGCCCCAAGCTGCCCACAGTTCTGCAGACTTCTCAGGCAGTGTCCAGACCTTTGACCAACCCTCCTTCTCTATCAAAACATTTGCATCCTCTTGCCTCCTGATCGTCATCTCTGGAAGAGCTAATTCAATAAACTGTAAAAATTATTGTTTGAGTCCCACCAACAGCCCCTGCTGCTGTCTGCCTGCCTGAGCTTCCTGCTCTGTGGCCCCAGTGCCCTGACTGCTCTGGGATTGAGGTGGTGGGGAGTGTGCCTGGCCCAAGGACAGCCACTCTTGGCTAGCCCTCTGTCACTGACAAACATTGACCAACCAGGCAGGCTTCTTCCAGCCAATCAAAGGGGATATACAGAGCGGGGCAGCAGTGATAAGTAGGAGCTGATACTGAAAGGTCATGAGAAGACCAAAGGAGAGGAACCAGAAAGACTGCACAGTCCATGGGCAGGCTGAAATGGTAAAGGGGCAGACAACTGGCAGAGAGAGAGCAGAGTAGATGCTTGATGGGAGAAAGAGATGCTATGAAAGAGAAAACCAAGCGGCCTATGGGAGAGGTGAAGTAGGCGGTCTCCACGGCTAACTTGGTCCCTGACAAATTCCCAGGTCCAGTTTTGGTCCCCATTCATACGACTTCTTATTGTCAACTCCCTCTTATTTGAGGCTACTGGAGCAAATTTCTGTTTTAACTGAGGAGGAGAGGAGGTCTCAACAAAATCGTAGCCTAGCGTGAATGAGAGCTCAGGCCTGGTTCTCTGTCAAGTGCTTACAGCTGTACCCTCTTGGGTAAACACTTAGCCGTTTCATCATTCATTCACCTGTCATCTATTGAGTACCCTCTGTGGGTCTCAGGCACTGTTCTAGGCACTTGGAATACTGAGTGAATAAAACAGAAAAGACTTCATTATGAAGCTCCCATTCTATGGGGAGGGGGACAGGGATGGTGACAGAGATACAGGACAATTAATAAACAAATTGTCTGTAAGTGGGAGAGGGTGGGAAAGCAGAGTTGAGTACCAAGGATCAAGAGTGGAGGCTATGCTTTTAGTGAGAATGATCAGAGTGGGCTTCGTGGAGAAGGTGACATTTGACCAAAGACTTGGAGGTGAGGAAGTGAACCATGCTGGGATTTGGGGCTATCAAATCAGAAGGAACAGCTGGAGCAATGGGAGGCATCATTGTACGTCTTCCCTTTTGTATGGGAAAGATGAGGACAAGGAAAGCACGCACTATGAACACTGGATGAGGTCACTGGTCAAAATGGTCTGCTCACAGAGCTGGTAAATATTACCAACAATGAGATAAACAAAAGCCAGTTAATATTATCCCCATTTCCAGCATAATGTTTACATTTGATGCCTTAACCCAAAGGTGTGAGCAATGTGAGAATTCTGAGTCTTGTGGTAAGGTGAGATGAGACCTTTGGTGCCTTGAAGCTTTTTGGGCTTGTGTCTACTCTGCTTCCACACAGGCCAGAGGGATGCTTTCCAATAGAAGTGGGATTGGGGGCTAGGGGAGGTTTTCAAAATACACGGGCCTGGTTCCTCTCCTCCTAAGGGGTAGTAGGAAATTCAAGTGAGGGACTCCAGCTCTGAGTATTTTAGAAACTCCTCCTCTCTCTACTCCCATGATACTGATGCATTCCCACACCCCCTAATCTCTTTTCCTCACTGTGATTGATTGAGAAGTCCTGGGCTAGAGCCCTCTGGCACGGTCTCCTAGAAAGGCGTCAACACTGGTGCTCGCCAAGATGAAGAAAGAGGTCATGGGTTGGAGGCAGATTGAAGATCTCGGGGAGCAGAAGCCCTGGAGGAGAGAAGAGAAGGGGGCAAAGTTCATGGTGCCTGCATTTCTTCTCTAAGTCAAGGCAGCAGGGCAGTCAGGAGAAAGTGGTGTGGACCTTTGACTGCCATCTGCCAGAGAATCATCACAAAACATACAAAACACTGGCGATGATGATGTCAATGGCACCTTAGAGTTGTGTAGTATACAGATGACAGAACCACACACAGTAACCCGAGAGGAGATGGGAAAGACGCCACTTCCAGGATAAGTGCAGCCTAATAGGATCAAAGCCTTGAGCCAAAGGAAAGCATGGCAATACTCACTGTGGGTAGGGAGAGGTACTTTTTTGGTGGGGGTGGGAAAGCTGGCAGTCAAGTTGTCTGGGGCTCCTAAAAGGAGGTCACGAGTGTGTCATTAGGTCCATACACACAGGAATACAGTCTTGGGTACATAGGGCTTCATGTGGATCCAGCTCACTCCTTCTGTTCCTACCTATGCTCGGACCAAGGGCTCATTCTGGTCTCTAGGTCTTAGTGCTGATAATCTGGTGTAAGAGTGTTGATTTCACAGATTTAAAAGTGTGCACAAAACTTGTGTGTGTGTGTGTGTGGGGGGGGTTATAGATATAAGCTTGAATTATGATATATGTCCACACTAGAATCTCCCAGGAGGTAAGAAGAGCTCATTGCTGCATTGACCACACAGTTTGGTAGACGATGCAGAATTAGGTATTACTGAGGCTCTGGAGGAAGCAAACATCTCAGAGGTGAAGTGGCAGATGGGAAGGGGGAAATGTAATTTCCAACCCAGAGAAGGGATGAGATGGTTTGATTTCATCTTCATGCCTGTCAGCAGGTATTAAGCACAGCATCCTTTCTCTGCTACCAACTTCCTAATCTCATCCAGATCCCTTTTATTCAGGATTTATACAGGAGTCAAGAGCATGGGTCAACACAGGCTTTGTAGTCAGATGGCCTGGATTTCAGGTATAATCCTGCCACTTACTGACAGCACACTCTGGGGTGAGGTGATATCGGTGAGCCTCAGTTTCCTTACCTGCAAAACTGACAGTCATCCCAACCCTTGGTAGAGTTGTCATGAAGATGAACTGAGGGTTAAAGCAGCTGGCACTTGGTAAGCTCAGAAAGTGTAGATTTCTGGCTTCTTGAAGAGGAAATGCATGGAAATAATATGAATATAAAGAGTGGAAAGTCTAGATATATTCATATGATGAATTTAAAACTTTTTGAAAAGACATTACACATTCATAAAAACAATTTAAATGCAGAAAAAAGTATTCTGTAACAAACAGGTCCCCTTCTTACCCATAATCCTAGTTCCCGAGTGCCCTCTCTCATAGGATAAGGTTGTCCCTCCTAGTTGAAGGGCTGTGTCCACAGAAACTCCTTAATTTCATTCTTGTGCTTGAATCATCTCAACCTCCAAAATTTTGCATGAAGCTTCTCTTGTCTGAGAGCATTTTACAGAAAACATGATTTGAAATGTTTAACAAATAAAGAAGCATTTTCCACATTTGCTCTACAAAAGATTTGTTTTCCCACCCCCTGATGCCCCAGACAAATACATCTGCCTTTCTGGCACCCTGCGTGGTTGCTGGTGGGGTGGTTTCTGTGTAATACTGAGAGACAGAAGCCAACGTTGCAAGTCCATGAGATGTGGAGCACAGGTACCACATTGGAGCAGCTTCTGTGGGCACTTGGGGTGACTGTGCCTGCACCGGCACTGCTGCCTTCCTCTCACGGAAGTATGACTTACCCTGGTAGTTGGCTCCTGCAAAACAGCATTTACTGATAGGGGCATTTGAGAGTAAACCCCTGGACTCTAGAAGTAGCAAATGCCACATCTGAATTCTCTCTTAGGAAAAGATAAGCAGCCAAAGCCAATGGACATTTCCTATGGGTCCCTAAAAATGGCATTGATGTAGATTCCTGCTTGGGTTCATCCTACGGGCAGACACTTAGTTCAAGCAATGGGATCCCCCCACCCCCTCTCCAGGAGAGGCCCAGCCCATGATTCCTGCAAGGTCCTCATGAAGACAAGGAGCTGGGCTGTGTCCACTTGATTCCAGCTCTGGAAGGCCTGCTCCACTCTTCTCAAGCTTCAGGCCTGCGGGGAACGAGACAGTCGGACTGTTTTGGGGGCTTGATGCCAGGTTTGTCTGTCAGCTCACAGTGGGCCAGGAAAGGAACTCCAGCAAGGAACTGTTCTGCTCCACTGTAGATGCTTCCCCCACGTGACTACAATAATTGCCTTGACAGTCAGGTTCTAGGCTGGAATCTCATCTCCATTCACTCAATGAACATCTATTCTGAGGCCCTGGGGATATAGTATGCACCTGACCTCAAGGAATGCACTGTAGAATAGTTATGTGTGTGAACAGATGAAATCACCGAGCTCTGCAGTCTAAGCTCGGGACAGGTGGAAAGGGGCATCTGTACGGGACACAGCTTGTATAGAGGAAGGAATAGCAGGACAGGTCACAGCACATAGTTCTGTCTAAACACCCATGGTCTCTCCACTACTCGAAGTGTCCTACAATTGTTTCTTTTTATTTTTTCCCTTTCTTCATCTCTTTTTCCAGTAAGAGTTCTGAACTCACCTCCATCAAAGGCTGAGGAACTACTGGATTGAAGGGAAAATTGGCTACCCGGCTAGAATAGCCTCACTTTTTGATTTTTTTTTTTTTTTTTGAGTTGGAGTCTCACTCTGTCGCCCAGACTGGAGTGCAGTGGCCGCTCCCGGCCACCGCAGCCTCGACCTACTGGGCTCCGGCGACCCTTCGGCCTCAGCCTTCCAAGTTGCTGGAACTACAGGCGCATGCTACCACGCCCGGCTGATTTTTGATTTATTGTAGAGATGAGGTATCGCCAAGTTGCCCAGGGGGGTCTTGAACCCGCGGACTCAGGCAATCCACTCACCTCAGCCTCCCAAAGGCGCGGGATTACAGGCTGAGCCACTGAGCCCGGCTTCCTGACACCCTTTTTTTTTTTTGAGTTGGAGGCTCACTCTGTCGCCCAGGCTGGAGTGCAGTGGCCACTCCCAGCCACTGCAGCCTCGACCTGCTGGGCTCCGGCGATCCTTCCGCCTCAGCCTTCCAAGTAGCCGGAATTACAGGCGTGTGCTACCACGCCCGGCTGATTTTTTTTGATTTATTGTAGAGATGAGGTCTCGCTGCCCAGGCGGGTCTCGAAGCCGTGGGCTCAGGCAATCCACTCACCTCAGCCTCCCAAAGGCGCGGGATTACAGGCTGAGCCAACGAGCCCGGCTAGCCTCACTTTTAATGACAACCTGTGGTCAGTGCCGACTGGAACTCAGAAAGGCATTCACATGAGCCCCTTGCCAGCTGGGTCTTAAAGACAGAGCCTGTTCCACAGCAGCCTCACTGGGCCCCGGCAGTTCCTTGATCACGTGGGGCTGTCCAGACTTAGGGCCTTTGCATGGCTCACTTCCTCTTGGTAAGCTCCTTTTCTAGGGATTTGCATCTCACTCTTCCTTTCCTTTCCTTGAGACAAGGGTCTTGCTATGTTACCCAGGCTCGTCTTGAACTCCTGGGCTCAAGCAACCCTCCTACCTCAGCCTCCCAGAGTGCTGGGATTACATGTAGGAGCCATCACATCCAGCCACCTTCTTCTGAGTCTGTGTTTCAATGCTACCCTTTCTGACTACCCTATTTTAAACTCCTCATCAATTGACATGCCCATTTCCCACTAGATGTTCCTTCAGAACACTCATCACTAACACACCATATATTTTACTTATGAATATTTTTTCTTGTCACTCCCCAGCCCCTAACTAGAATGCCAGCTCCTGAAGGCAGTGGGCTTTGCTTTGCTCACTCCTGTGTCCTTTGTACCTACAGCAGTGCCTGGGACATAGTAAGTGTGCCCTACAAATCTTAAATAATAAATTCCTTATTATTGTTGATTAAATAAGAAATGGATATTTCTGAAGGCTGGCTAATGGGAATGAAGAGAGGCCGCTAGGTGCAGCCTACATATCTACTGAGGTGTGGATGGTGTTCGTGGGTCAAGAGAAATCACTGGAAAGTCCTCAGCCTGGGGTTTAAGCCCCTCCTCCTTTGACTCTGATACCCATTGCCTTTCCTAGAGTACTCATGGCCCTCTATGAGACCCAGGTCACAGGCATCCTCATGGGACTGGGAAGGCAGTACTCTGTTCCTCTGAGCATCCCGGAATAGTAGGTGCCATGGATGCTTGTTAAACTGAACCTCCGAGGGGCTATCTTCCCACAGGGAGTGTTTTCCTGGTATAACTTGGCAACAAAGGAACTAAACAGAGATACAAGAATTTCCTTGTTTGCAGCCTCTGATTTCTGCCCATGCGAATTCCCTAGTGGGAAGATCTTTCACTCAGGAGGGTAGGAGGTAATACTGGGCTGGGGTCCTCCTCTAGTTTCGGTGCTGGTTTCCTGCTACTTTGCAGCAGCTTCCTCCTCTGGGACCCTGGGCCAAATGTTCCCTGAGGAACTGGGCACCTGGACTTGCTGTGTGTACATTCACTTTGGGATGATGCTGGTTTTCATTGCATCCACCAGCACTCCTTCCATCTTTGGGAGAGATGGGGATTGTGTGATAGAAAGGTGACCTGTGAGCAAACCATGAGAGGAAGGGGATCAGTTTGGATTAGGTTCAGGATTGGGTCCTTTTCCAAAATGTGTTTCCTTGTAGAGCGTGTAAGTTAGCCTAGAATTCCCTTAAAATACATTTTCCTAAAATTGGCCCAAGTGAGGAATATTTTCTCAGGGCTGAGAGAGGAAGGTGCCCCTCGGCCTTTTGGGGACCTTAGTAGGCTTTCTGGGCCCTCTGAGGGGTCCCTAACACAGCTACCTCCGTACCCACCGCCCAGAGCCTTCGGCTAGAAAGGAGCTTGGGTTGGGGGAGGGCAATCTCTGATGGAGCAGACATGTGGATGAGTTGGCAAATCAGCCCTCCTTTGAGCTTCAGTGGTGTTTGGAGAGGGGGAAATATGAGAGGGTATCACATTCCCGAAGGACGTGGTTTTCTGCGGTAGCTTTTGGCATGGAATTGAAGACGCACATGAAAGAGGTGAGTTGCTGTTATATCCAAGACATCCCTCAGCTCTCCCATGTCCCGAAGCTTAGAGCCAGGAGTCTAACTCTGGGGCAATTTCTTGTGCTGGAGGCTCACACTGCCTGGAGGGCTTATCTCTGTAGGAAGCAGAGCAGATGGGGCAAAAAAAAAAAAAAAAAAAGCACAGGAAATAAGTTGGAGCATTCCCTGCCTGTCTCCACCTGACCCACCCTCAGTCAACTCTCAAAGGCCTTCCGTGGGATGGCAGTTTCTCCATCCCTGAGCTGGTGAGACCCTGGCCTGCTGAGTGCTGAGAAAGGCATCTCTCTCTGCTGAGCTCAGGGCAAGCCATGTAGCTAAGCTAACAGAATTACCTTTGGACCTTAGTGTCCTCATCTCTAAAATGGTGTACTTGCATGATATGTAGGCTTCTTTTCCAACTCCAAACTTCCAAGCCAAAGCCATGCAACACGCACTGGGTAAAGACTGGGAAACTCCAACTCAAGTCCCAGCTCCAACATGTGTGAACCTGTTTATTCATATGTGAAGCAGGGCTAGTATACCCCATAGGGCTGCTGGCAGGTTGAAGTCAAGCACTGTATGTGTTGAAACTTTGTAAACTATTAGGCTTTCTACAATTGGAAGTGCTTAGGAATCTTTGAATCAGAGAGGAGCATGGAAGTCAGAAGACGTATTGGACCCTAACGTTTGGGGAGCTAGGCCCTTTCACTTTTCTCTGAAACTAAAGTGTTTATCTCTACAAGTTGATGGCAGCCTTATGGCCACTATTTGAAACTGAGGAGACATTTGTGTATCCTTAAACATTCAAGAGAATCAGACTCCAGGCCGCCTCTTTACAGCCTTGGTCGTGGGCATCCTAAGTTATCCTACTTTCCACTGGGGGGCGCTGCTCTTCTAGACGATGGGCTTTCTAAAAGAAGTGTGATTTTGGGGAGTCTTTTTAGTTTAATACCTTGGAATTCAGAAGAAAGAGCCAGAGTCAACTTCGAATTGCGCAAGGACAAACTTTCAAGCCTGCTGTGTTTGCCGCTGCCTTATGGACTCTATTTGGGATGGGAGAGGGATGTCAAGAACAGAAAAAACTCAAATTCTCCACGAGGTGCCATTTTTTCCACTCTCTCAGAACTGTAACAAAGGATCCTTGCAGCTTCAGCTGGAGACATTTCTCTACCTTTTCTTACTGATGGAAAATAATTGGCTCCCATCATCTTCAATGTAGACAATCTCACAAGAGTGAACAATTGTTACACCACAGACTCAGCTGTTGGGCTGAGACAAAGACAAGTTCCAGAATTTAGGGGATAGATTTGATTTAAACTATTTTGTGTCTCAGGCTAGGGGCATATATATTTGGTATGGAAACTGTGGTCATCATGATTTTAGCATCTTCATTTCTCCCTCCCTTCCTTTCTCTCTCTGTTCCTCCCTCCCACCTCCCTCCTTCTCTCTCCTTGAGACAGGGTCTCGCTCTGTCACCCAGGCTGGAGCGCAGTGGCATGATCATAGCTCACTACTGCCTCAAACTCCAGAGCTCAAGTTATCTTTCTGCTTCAGCCTCTCGAGTAGCTGGGACTACAGGTACATGCCACCATGCCTAGCTAATATTTTTACTTTTTATAAAGATGAGACTCTTACTATGTTGTCCAGGCTTGTCTTGAAGTCCTGGCTCCAAGCAATCCTCCGGCCTTGGCTTCCCAATCCTTTGGCCTGGAATTACAGGCATGAGCTGCTGTGCCCAGCCCTTACTCCCTTTTTATTTATTCCTGAAGTTCTTTCATCTTCTTAGTTTATTCTCTATCCTTCCCCTTGAAAATGAGACTCATCCTTCCTTCATTTTGGGCTTATCAAGATATATTTGTCATTGGGATGGTTTGATCTAGTTTCCCTTGATATCCTGATGATGAGGAGCTCAGAGGCAGGGAAAGAACAATTTTGTACATCCCCAAAGCTGGGGTGATGAGTGAGGGGGGTTACCTAACTTTCTTTGCTGTTCTAAGGTCTCCCACCTTGACCATGGGGAAAAAAGAGCCGGGAATATTTAGCAGCTCTATGCAGGTGCACTTTACATTTATTTTATTTTTATTTTTGAGTCAGAGTCTCACTCCGTCGCCCAGCCTGGAGTGCCTTGGCAGGCTCACAGCCATCCCAGCGTCGATCTGCTGGGCTCAGGTGATCCTTCTGCCTCAGCCTTCCAAGCGGCCAGAACTATAGGCACACACTACCACGCCCAGTTAATTTTTTCATTTATTGTAGAGACAAGGTCTTGCCAAATTGCACAGTTGTCTTGAATCCTTGAGCTCAGGCAATCCTTTCTCCTCGGACTCCCAAAGTGCTGGGATTACAGGCTCGTGACACCGTGTCCAGCTGGTACATTTATTTTTATAGAATTTTTTTTTTGAGGGTAAGAACATTTCCTTTGAGAGGCACAGGACTGGGCAGCTAAATTTCAGAAAATTTTCAGAAAGGAGAGTATGCCTCTTTGATAATCTGCACCTTCTAAACCCTCCCAGAAGCAGAATTCAGTCTCATTTACCAGTTCAGGCTGATGAACTCAGTACTAGTGGCCTTTGGGCCAATGTGACACTTTCTATTCACTGATGGTTGTTCTCCAATGACTGGGACAACAAAGAGGAGGCAGAGGCCTGGAAGAGGACAATACATCCAACTGGTTGTGGACAGCCACACCAATGCCCCTGGGATCTGTCACATGAACGTCCTTTTCTCCACACTTGGCTGTGTACACAGAGTGCTCTGAGGCTCATAATGAGGGCCCTTCAACACATTTAGTGTCATTATGCACATGCTTTCAGAGAACACTTAGAAGTGGCCTTGCTTTGCTTTGAATCCATTTGAATCAGGTCATTAGTCTATAGGCAGAAAATATATGCTGTTTTAACTTTTCCAACCTGAGTAAGGATTGCTTTGGGAGTTGTACGCAGCATGCTATAAAAATAACTCCTTTTAATTATATTTATTTACTCAATAAATCACACAGATGGTAGATAAGTGGGATTTTGAGACAGCTTGCAGAGTTGCCCCAGAGCCTCACATTTGTACTATGCCTTATGACTTCTAGCGTAATTTCATATCCAGTCTTACGTTTGTAGGAACACTTCAAGGTCTTGTGCAGCTAGTAAGAGGCAATGCTGGGTCTGTTTCAGATCTTCCAGCTTCATGCTTTGTGCTCTTTATAAGTGCATTAAGAAAGTCACATGATGAAGTTGAAAGAGTCACATCGGTATCCTCCCTTGATACCTAGCCACTGTGCGAACTTGGGAAAGTCACTTTACTTTTCAAAGCCGTGGTAAACGGAATCTCCACAGACTGAGGTAAAGATTGGAGATGACAAACCTGATTCTGTCTTGAAATGTATAAGGTGTAGATCTGAAGCCTTCAATGGAACAGGATGCCTGGTAATCACAGAGATTAAAGGAGGTGACTGGAGAGGCCAAAATTATTATTATTGTTAGTGAATGCAATCGAAAGCTGCTGCTTGATATAGCCCGGACAGAAAATCACCTGGGAGCAACTCAGTCTGCTTGGCTCCTCTCATCTCTCCTTTTATCACTTCTCACTGCCTAACATATATAGTTTCCTTATTTATATGTCTATTGTCTACCTCTCCTTCTACTATAATAAAATTCCAGGAGGGATGGATTTTGTCCAGTTGGTTGGCTGAGGAATTCCTAGCATCTAGGACAGTCTGGCACATGACAGTCACTTAATAAAGGCTTGCTGAAATGGTACATCTTTTTGGCTTGCAGATCACTCAGGTGGCCTCCTTTAGTTTTGCAAGTGAAAGGTTTTAGGGAAAAGAAGGAGGGCAGGGAGGGCATGGAAGTAAAGGGGGAAATGCAAAGGGACCCTGGGATTATCTGTAAGTCAAGGAATGATAGCCTAGATCCTCTTCTCCAAGGTTTGAAATCAGGATATCCACTGGGCTCCAAGGGGGCCCAGATCTGGGCTCAGAACCAGGAAAAAGTGGTAAGATCACTTGTTTGGGGAAGAGGGCGTTTAGTTTTGTGACCTCGGTATAATGAAAAGATTATAGATTTGTTAGGGAGGTGGATTCAGCATAACACAGACCTGATTCTGGACGGGCCTCTGGTCCCAGCCCTATGCCATCTCAGTGACTGGGCAGAGTCCCACCCAAAGCTGTACTAAGGTGACAATTTGTGTCCTGGTCTTCCTGTCTGCAATGAACTGCCATTTTTCCTCAGGCAGTAAGCAGGAAAGGTGGGAACAGGTGAGGATGGTCTTGTCCTTTAGGCTTGGTCTTTTGACTCTCTTGGGACTGAGTTCAGGACCCAGAGTTTTTGGGAAATTGGAGGTGGGTGGGCTGGGTAAACCTTGAGAAGGAATTATTATGCTCTCTGCCAACAGGATGTAAGAGGGTTCAAGTAATTAATCTGAAAAATAAATGTGGCCACATTTGCCCAAGTTGGTTAAGCAGGCCACACCATTTCTTTACACAGGTAACAATAAACATATAGTTTTGTTTGAATATTCTTTGCACTCCCGGTGTCTTTAAATATATGACAGTTTGGCTTTTAGAAAAATCAAACACAGTCTTATTCCCTTTTCCAAATCATTATCATGGAACTGTACAGTTTTTTTTAAGTAGGAAATAAATGTCACTGAATTTCAAGTTTGCCTCAACTTTCACTATGTTCTACCAACCCTCACTCATACATTGAACTGTATGTGCACACTCATACATACTGCAGCGTGTACAGCACGTGCCAGTTCATTATTTCTTAAAACGAATGAACGAAGAAAAAGTACAAGTTGTTCTTTCCAAAGAGATCATGGTTTCTGATAGAGAAGATGCAAGAGTCCCTTCTCCAAAATGCATTTTCGAAGCTGATTTCTGCAGAGTTGAGCATATGCTGCTCCGCTGACTTGGTGGGGGGATGTCTTAGATTATATAAACGTATGTTTAAAAACACCCCCCTCAAGCCATGACGGGCATGATAGAGGTTCTTTTCTTAAATATTTTTTTTCCAGGAGTGGAAATTACTATTTACCACTCTTTATTTTGGTACCTGGGTCTCCTTCTGGCTCTCCCTCTTTTGACTAGGGTGGGTGTGTATGAGAGAGAGAGAGAGAGAGAGAGAGAGAGAGAGAGAGAGAGAGAGAGAGAGAGAGAATATGAATGAATATGAATTAGTGACTCTCAGCCCTCTTAAAACTGCCAACCCCACAGAAAGGTCATATCTCATATGGAAAATAGCCATGATAGATTTGAATAAAAGGCCCAGAAGAGAGAACAGCTGTTAGCTAGATGACACCAAGCACTTACCAGCCAGGCACTGGCTTCCAAAGTAGAACAGCAGGGTCAGGGTGCAGGAAGTAGGGAGGGGCAGGAGTGCTCGGGTGTGCTGGGCCTGGCAGAGCCCTGGTCTTCAGTCTATTCCAACTCCAGAGTTTTCAGAATCCGAGTACATGTCAAGACCTCCCTCCCAGCCCTGTGCTCCCCACTCTTGTCTGGATCGTCTAATCAGTTAGAGATGCAACTTTGAGGGGGAGGAGACAACATTCCTGAACCTAATTGCCTTCAGGAACTCAGACTTCAAAATTACCTGTGTGGGTCCGATCCTAGGTGGTAAACATTAAGCTAAAGGAAAATCATTTAGCAAAAGCAAAGAAGAAATTGGCCAAGGGTACTGCAGGAAGGAATGGTAGTAGGAAAAGAATGGAAGGGCAAGGTTTAGGCTTTCTGTTTCTAGAATGTTCACTCTCTCCCAATTTCACAGCACCAAGCTGTAGACTAGGATAGTGCTATGGTCTAATGTTCATGTCCCCCCAAAATTCATATACTGAAATCCTAACCCCCAAGGTGACGGTATTAGGACCTAAAGGCCTTTGGGAGGTTCTTAGGTCATGAGAGGAGAATGCTAAAGAATGGGATTAGGGTCCTATAAAAGAGGCCCAAGGGAGTTCATTCACCTTTCCATCCTGTGAGGACACAGTGATAAGATGGTTGTCAACAAAGCAGTAAAAGACCCTCACCAGATACTGGATTTGCTAGCACCCTGATCTAGAACTTCCCAGTCTCCAGAACTGTGAGAAATAAATTTATATTACTTATAGACCACCCAGTTTGTGACATTTTATTATAGCAGCCCTAGCAAAGACCAAAGCCATGCGGGAGAAGGGCGAGGATCCCTTTCTATTCCTTACAGTAGTTCAGGCTTGGTTCTCATCTTGGAATTGTCTTTTGGACAGATCTGATGGCCACATTCCGCCTTGGCTTGCCACAGCTTTTCTGACTGGGCAGGATGCCTGCATCTGCCCTCTGTGTGTCCCAGAGCTTGCTTGTTCCTGGAGCCACCCCTAGGTTTTGTAGAAAACCTGGGCACTGCATCTTTAAGGACCAAATTAAAGAGAAAACATATTTTGTTGTTGTTGAATACATACTGTATTTAACTTTTTTTAAATCCCAGAGAAGTGAAATGCAACATCTGTTTGAGTTTATGTAACATCCAAAGACTGACGACTCAGAATTTCCTAATTAAAGTCATTTTTAAGGCACTCTGCAGAGCCAGCGTTCGTCTCTTCCTTCGTTGGGTTTTTCTCCAAACTGTAGCAGAATACCTGGTTTCTCTTTCTTCAGAGTGATGCACACATGCTCATGCCTGAACCTGCTCTTCTGTTCTCCACCACACCAAAAAGCAGTACAATTCCAAGGAGGAAACAGTAAAGGAAGGAAATACATCGGGGCGGGGTAGTGTAAGGAGAGAGCAGAGAGGACAAGTACAAGGAAATTAACCGAAGGGTGTAGCTGAAAAGAGAAGGAGCAGAAGGGAAATTGAACAGGGTGGGGTGGGCCAGATGGCTGGCGGCCGGTGGAAAAATAGGCTACATTTCCCAGTGAGGTTTAAATTAATTTAGCTGGTTCCTTTTTTGTTCTACATTTTTAAAGATCGGGCCAGTGTAAGGGAGGTGTCTCAAAATTATGGGAAGTGTTTGTAAGTAAGTGTGCTTGCTTGTGCTCGTGTACTAGTGAAGGGCTGATCTGAACTGGGGGCTCTAAAATGTTCTCTCGATAAAAAATAATCTCCCTTACTGACCCACTTCTGTGCCAGAAATTCCCACCATTAGAGCCACTCCTTCAGATTAAGGCATTATCTGTAGCCCCTATTAAAATGTAAATGTCACCTGGGAAGGGTAACACTCGATTCTTTAGCACCCACTGACTGAACTGTCACCTATCAGAGAACAGGACCCTGAGAGATGGGCATAGGACAAGGACATTCTGACTAATGGGGAAAGAAGGCTTGTGGTGTGGACTATTGTGGGGCAGGGGGAATGGCTGAGCGACTGAGGGGGGTGTGCGAAATAATGCTTGCCCCGGGAAACTACTTGGATGGGATAGCAAGATGTACTTTCTCTTCCCATATCATAGGTTTCCCTAGGCTGTGTGTGTGTGTGTGTGTGTGTGTGTGTGTGTGTCTAGCAGTTTGTATATACTGAACGTGAAAATCACGTGGGCCCATCATGATCATAGTACAGTGAAACTCCATTGAGTCAAAGACAGTAAAAGCCCTCAACTGTTTACATGTAAAATGTAATTACATGTAAAGTGAAATCTGGCATCTCTAAAGATCTAGATGGTTTGTATATAAATCAGATATGCACAGGTGCGCGCGCGCGCACACACACACACACTCGCACACATTTACTCACACTCAGCAGTGGAGATCTATCTCGTAAATGTGAAGGTTGAGATGTCTCTTTTCAGCCATTTATGATTTGAATGCGCAGAGCCTGCTGCCAGGCTGCTGGGGAAAGGACTGGCTTGGGAACATTGTGACCTCTTCCTCTGTGCCAGTAGACCCTCATTCAACTCAGGTGGCTCTGCAGAAATGGCCAAGGCTTGAGTTATAAAGACTGGCATGGGTCCTACCATCAGAACTGGGACTTGGAGACAGGAATATCACCAAAGTGCCCTTTAAATTTCTGGAGTTTAGGAGACTGGAGGAGGTGTAAGTGGACAGAGAATTTGGTAGGGGATAGCTCTCTGCTCCTTGAAAAGTCTGGATTTCACTTGGGAGCAGCCCCTCAAGGTACAACTCATGGGATCTGCCACCTCTCCAGGTACCTGCTCCTGACTCAGCTGATGGGGAAGATTCAGTAAGGAGGAGGAGGAGGAAAGGGAGGAAGACTCCACAGGAAGCATGGGAACTAAAAAATAAAGGGATCTGGGTGGCAAAGAGGGGCAAAGAAGAGATGACACTAGAACCAGTCAACCGTACTTTCACATTAGAACCATCTGGGTAACTTAAAAGACACCAATGCCCAGGCTCTACCTTTAGAGATTATGCTGTAATTGGTCTGGGTAGAGGACCATGCACGGATAGTTTTTAGGCTTTTCAGATGGTTCTCATGTGCAACTGGTGTTAAGAATATTGTACCAGAGGAGAAGAGAAAGTCTTGTTCTGAAGGGTCAGTGGCCACTCTCCATCTAAATGAAGGAAGAGGGGACTGATACCAGAGGCCTGGGGTGGGGCAGGATTCTGAGAACTTCTGCTGATTTGTGTGGCTTTACAGCCTTACAGGCTGGTGGCTTTTAATTCCACTTCTGGTTGAAAATCTGGCTGGGGTGGAGGTATTTGGGTATAAGAAGAGAATTTTCTCTCTCTTTTTTGTGGCTTCAAGGAGAAATAATTCATTGTGCTCCATGGGGCTAAGAAGACAAATTCTGGGGGGCTGATGCTTCAAAAATGAAAGTGGACTCTCTGCTGTACAACAAATACATATTTCATAAATAAATAAATCAGTAAACAAGCCAATAAATAAACTAATAAATAAAACAATGCACACAATTTTTGCCCTCTTAGAGTGGTTCTCCCCTCACCCTATTGATCCTGGTAACATATACCTGAAGGCACCCAGCCTAGTCACGGGAGGGGAAATAGGACTGCTTTGGCCCTGGCTCTCCAAGGATTGGAGACCTTTGAGAAACCTCAAGAGAGTATTAACACTGGCCACCCATGTGGACAAGGGAGGAGGAGGGTAAATAAATATTCCCTCTGTTTCCCTCCCAAAAGTGTAGAAGGGAAGGTGGAGTTTGGGAACCAAGGCTGGGCCATGTTAGTTAACTGAAGTCCAGGCTGACCAGCTCTTTGTCCCTGGAGGCTTCACTTGGAGGGTTGGGGATGAGCTTGAGATCTGAATGAACCCCATCCTTCCACACACACAAAAAGATACAGCAGGCACAACTTTCACATCCACATAGCTCCCATGAGCCGAGCAGGCAGCCCAGCCAGCCCATGGATGGGTCATGGGATGGAAAGAAGGTGAGGAGACAGGCAGGATGGCACTCGCTTTAATGGGAAACCAGCTGTCCAGGACTTCAGCTTCTGGAGCCGCCAGTCATTGCTCATTTCCTCCTGCTCAGTCTCTGCCATGTGGTTCTGCTTGCTGGGCTTGCCTTGTCCTGCTAGGAGACCTGCATGTGAATATGGAAACACGTAAATAAAGTGGGCATTAAGACAGCAATAGAAGAAATGTCATTCCCCAAAGCAAACGTTAATTATCTGGGCTCCATAAGTAGATTTCAAGGGGAGATGACCTTGGAGTTTTATGCAAAATTTTTGGTATTTACTTCCACATGCATTTCTTTATAGAGTTTATAACTTTCATATAATTATTAAAGATTAAAAATACAATAACATTAAAAGATTCCTGGTCATTTATATGTGTAACCCATTAGCAAGGCACAAAAGAATCTACATAAATGGGTGGCAATTCCAGACTCCCTGTGGCATTGTTCCTTAGTATCCAAAGCACAAAGGGATTTGCAAGGACCTCTGATCAATCAGAACCCTGCAGCTTACCCAGTATCCTTGTGTGTGGACTCACACCCAACTGAGCTACAACTTCTTGAATCTGCATCCATATTATTCAACCTGAAGTGGTCAATCCATTTTTTCTTTAAAAAGAAAACTTGCTGCTGTTATTTTTTGTGTCTATTATATTGCTTTATGTAATAGTTATGGCCTTAAAGAAGTAGGGAAACTAAATTTTTTAAACTGAAGAAAGTATATTCCCTCCCCCATCCCGGTCCAAGTATCTTTGAATATATGAAGGGAGTTGCTCTGAGGTCCAGCCAAGCATTAGGCATTCTCCTCTTTCTTCCCTGGTCATTTTCCTGTTTGGTATCTTTGGATTTCTGATGTACTAGGTTTGTTTACAGGGAAGTATATTGTTGATTTTTCAGATTTTCTGCATGGTTTCAACTTTAGGAAGAAAACAAATGTCAAATTCAAATGTAGATGGTCAAATAAACTTGTTCCAATAGTTTGAAGTTAGCAGACAACCCCATTATACATACAAAGGGGGACTTAATAGCTTAGAAGCTGTTCTTGAAAATGTTCCTCTGCATTCCCTGTGCTCTGGAATAGCTGCTGTGCTCTCTGGTGTCCATCAATGACAGTCCCCCCTTCTGCAATAGTGAGATTGGTCAGAAATAGCCAGAGACACTGACTCCATACCTCGGGTGGCAGAGACACACAGGGATAGGGAAACAAGGAGGGTGTGATGCATGTGCATGTGTGCAGAGGTCTTGACACAGGCTCAGAGCCCACCTGTGACTCAGGGACCACACTGGAGAGACGCCTGTGTGCAAGTCACGTCACCATGACGACTGCTTTATATGACCTTTATTTTGTTATTCTATTATTTTCATTCTCCTAACTCTATTATATTTATTATACAATAAGGGTGTCTTTGAGTTAGTGTGATTTTTGTACTGGAGATATTTCAACTGCATAATTGGATTCTGTCTATGAGTTTTCTTCAAGGCAAGGCACAAGAGGCTCAGAGTTCTCTGTCAATGTGTTCTCACAAGCCCCGAATCTTTGAGGGGTTGACTATAACACTGAGAATTTACCTTCTTCCCATTTCGCAGATGGAAAAGTGAAGATCCCAAAGGTGGCCTACATTAGACCACCATAAGGCCAAAATCAGGTTTTAGGGGTCTCGGGTCCCTTGGTCCATGAGACCACCTTGTGCCAATGAACATTATGTTTGATATAGAAAACTGACTTGAAAATGTCTAATTCTTTATTGAAGAGAAAAAAAATGATCATTTTAGACTGCAGAAGGCTCGGAATCCAATTAAAATTTACAGCTATTTATTCTTCCACAGTGAATACCCCGTTTCCCTGCTGATGAACGTGCCCAAGGAAGGCATTTTCCTTTGTTGAATTTTATGAGTGGCTCTTGGGAACAGGTACTTTCTCGCTGTTTCAGAAGACCCACAAAATGCTTCAGGTGAAACAGTAGATGAGTCTTTAGTTCCCGTGTGTGTGTGTGTGTGTGTGTGTGTGTGTGTGTGTGTGTGTG